>NW_027440780.1:0-62810 GCF_031893055.1 Leptodactylus fuscus | reverse complement strand
TTAATACACAGCACCCCCCTAATAGTCTTAATACACAGCACCCCCCCTAATAGTTTAATACACAGCACCCCCCTAATAGTTTAATACACAGCACCCCCCTAATAATTTAATACACAGCACCCCCTAATAGTGTTATACACAGCACCCCCCTAATAGTTTAATACACAGCACCCCCCTAATAGTTTAATACACAGCACCCCCCCTAATAATTTAATAAACAGCACCCCCCCTAATAGTGTTATACACAACACCCCCCTAATAGTGTTATACACAGCACCCCCCTATTAGTGTCATACACAGCACCCCCCCTAATAGTTTAATACACAGCACTACCCTAATAGTGTTATACACAGCACCTCCCTAATAGTGTTATACAAAGCACCCCTCTAATAGTTTAATACACAGCACCCTCCTAGTAGTGTTATACACAGCACCCCCCTAATAATTTTATACACAGCACCCCCCTAATAGTTTAATACACAGCACTACCCTAATAGTGTTATACACAGCACCTCCCTAATAGTGTTATACACAGCACCCCTCTAATAGTTTAATACACAGCACCCCCTAGTAGTGTTATACACAGCACCCCCTAATATTTTAATACACAGCGCCCCCCTAATAGTGTTATACACAGCACCCCCCCTAATAGTTTAATACACAGCACCCCCCTAATAGTGTTATACACAGCACCCCCCTAATAGTTTAATACACAGCACCCCCTAATAGTTTAATACACAGCACCCCCTAATAGTTTAATACACAGCACCCCCCCTAATAATTTAATACACAGCACCCCCTAATAGTGTTATACATAGCACCCCCCTAATAGTGTTTATACACAGCACCTCCCTAATAGTGTTATACACAGCACCCCCCTAATAATTTAATACACAGCACCCCCTAATAGTGTTATACACAGCACCCCCCTAATAGTGTTATACACAGCACCCCCCTAATAGTGATATACACAGCACCCCCCTTATACTGTTATACACAGCACCCCCCCTAATAGTGTTATACACAGCACCCCAATAATAGTGTTATACACAGCACCCCAATATTTTAATACACAGCTCCCCCCTAATAGTGTTATACACAGCACCCCCCTAATAGTATTATACACAGCACCCCCCTAATAGTGTTATACACAGCACCCCCCTAATAATTTAATACACAGCACCCCCCTAATCGTTTAATACACAGCACCCCCCTAATAGTGTTATACACAGCACCCCCCTAATAGTGTTATACACAGCACCCCCCTAATAGTGTTATACACAGCACCCCCCTAATAATTTAATACACAGCACCCCCTAATAGTGTTATACACAGCACCCCCCTAATAGTGTTATACACAGCACCTCCCTAATAGTGTTATACACAGCACCCCTCTATAGTTTAATACACAGCACCCCCCTAGTAGTGTTATACACAGCACCCCCTAATAATTTTATACACAGCACCCCCCTAATAGTTTAATACACAGCACTACCCTAATAGTGTTATACACAGCACCTCCCTAATAGTGTTATACACAGCACTCCTCTAATAGTTTAATACACAGCACCCCCTAGTAGTGTTATACACAGCACCCCCCTAATAATTGTATACACAGCACCCCCCTAATAGTTTTATACACAGCACCCCCCTAATAGTTTAATACACAGCACCCCCCTAATAGTGTTATACACAGCACCCCCCTAATAGTTTAATACACAGCACCCCCCTAATAGTGTTATACACAGCACCCCCTAATAGTGTTATACACAGCACCCCCCTAATAGTTTAATACACAGCACCCCCCTAATAGTGTTATACACAGCACCCCCCTAATAGTGTAATACACAGCACCCCCCTAATAATTTAATACACAACACCCCCCTAATACTGTTATACACAGCATCCCCTAATAGTGTTATACACAGCACCCCCCTTAATAATTTAATACACAGCACCCCCCCTAATAGTGTTATACACAGCACCCCCCTAATAGTTTAATACAAAGCACCCCCCAAATAGTTTAATACACAGCACCCCCCTAATAATTTAATACACAGCACCCCCTAATAGTGTTATAACAGCACCCCCTAATAGTGTTATACACAGCAACTCCCTAATAGTGTTATACACAGCACCCCAAATAATAGTGTTATACACAGCACCCCCCTAATATTTTAATATACAGCGCCTCCCTAATAGTGTTATACACAGCACCCCCCTAATAGTTTAATACACTGCACCCCCCTAATAGTGTTATACACAGCACCCCCCTAATAGTTTAATACACAGCACCCCCCCTAATAGTTTAATACACAGCACCCCCCTAATAGTTTAATACACAGCACCCCCCTAATAATTTAATACACAGCACCCCCTAATAGTGTTATACACAGCACCCCCCTAATAGTGTTATACACAGCACCTCCCTAATAGTGTTATAAACAGCACCCCCCCTAATAATTTAATGCACAGCACCCCCCTAATAGTGTTATACACAGCACCCCCCTAATAGTGTTATACACAGCACCCCCCTAATAGTTTAATACACAGCACCCCCCTAATAGTTTAATACACAGCACCCCCCTAATAATTTAATACACAGCACCCCCCTAATAGTGTTATACACAGCACCCCCCTAATAGTGTTATACACAGCACCTCCCTAATAGTGTTATACACAGCACCCCTCTAATAGTTTAATACACAGCACCCCCTAGTAGTGTTATACACAGCACCCCCTAATAATTTTATACACAGCACCCCCCTAATAGTTTAATACACAGCACTACCCTAATAGTGTTATACACAGCACCTCCCTAATAGTGTTATACACAAGCACCCCTTTAATAGTTTAATACACAGCACCCCCCCTAATAGTGTTATACACAGCACCCCCCTAATAGTTTAATACACAGCACCCCCCTAATAGTGTTATACACAGCACCCCCCTAATAGTTTAATACACAGCACCCCCCTAATAGTTTAATACACAGCACCCCCCTAATAGTTTAATACACAGCACCCCCCTAATAGTTTAATACACAGCACCCCCTAATAGTGTTATACACAGCACCCCCCTAATAGTTTAATACACAGCACCCCCCTAATACTGTTATACACAGCACCCCCCTAATACTGTTATACACAGCACCCCCCTAATAGTGTTATACACAGCACCCCCCTAATAATTTAATACACAGCACCCCCCTAATAGTGTTATACACAGCACCCAATAATATTGTTATACTCAGCACCCAATATTTTAATACACAGCGCCCCCTAATAGTGTTATACACAGCACCCCCCTAATAGTGTTATACACAGCACCCCCCTAATAATTTAATACACAGCACCCCCCTAATAGTTTAATACACAGCACCCCCCTAATAGTGTTATACACAGCACCCCCCTAATAGTGTTATACACAGCACCCCCTAATAGTGTTATACACAGCACCCCCCTAATAATTTAATACACAGCACCCCCCTAATAGTTTAATACACAGCACCCCCCTAATAGTTTAATACACAGCACCCCCCTAATAGTTTAATACACAGCACCCCCCTAATAGTTTAATACACAGCACCCCCCTAATATTTTAATACACAGCACCCCCTAATAGTGTTATACACAGCAGCCCGCTAATAGTTTAATACACAGCACCCCATAATAGTTAAATACACAGCACCCCCTAATAATTTAATAAACATCACCCCCCTAATAGTGTTATACACAACACCCCCTAATAGAGTTATACACAGCACCCCCCTATTAGTGTCATACACAGCACCCCCCTAATAGTTTAATACACAGCACTACCCTAATAGTGTTATACACAGCACCTCCCTAATAGTGTTATACACAGCACTCCTCTAATAGTTTAATACACAGCACCCCCCTAGTAGTGTTATACACAGCACCCCCCTAATAATTTTATACACAGCACCCCCTAATAGTTTTATACACAGCACCCCCCTAATAGTTTAATACACAGCACCCCCCTAATAGTGTTATACACAGCACCCCCCTAATAGTTTAATACACAGCACCCCCCTAATAGTGTTATACACAGCACCCCCTAATAGTGTTATACACAGCACCCCCCTAATAGTTTAATACACAGCACCCCCCTAATAGTGTTATACACAGCACCCCCCTAATAGTGTAATACACAGCACCCCCCTAATAATTTAATACACAGCACCCCCCTAATACTGTTATACACAGCATCCCCTAATAGTGTTATACACAGCACCCCCTTAATAATTTAATACACAGCACCCCCCTAATAGTGTTATACACAGCACCCCCTAATAGTGTTATACACAGCACCCCCCTAATAGTTTAATACACAGCACCCCCCTAATAGTGTTATACACAGCACCCCCCTAATAGTGTAATACACAGCACCCCCCTAATAATTTAATACACAGCACCCCCCTAATACTGTTATACACAGCATCCCCTAATAGTGTTATACACAGCACCCCCTTAATAATTTAATACACAGCACCCCCCTAATAGTGTTATACACAGCACCCCCCTAATACTGTTATACACAGCATCCCCTAATAGTGTTATACACAGCACCCCCTTAATAATTTAATACAAAGCACCCCCCAAATAGTTTAATACACAGCACCCCCCTAATAATTTAATACACAGCACCCCCTAATAGTGTTATACACAGCACCCCCTAATAGTGTTATACACAGCAACTCCCTAATAGTGTTATACACAGCACCCCAATAATAGTGTTATACACAGCACCCCCCTAATATTTTAATATACAGCGCCTCCCTAATAGTGTTATACACAGCACCCCCCTAATAGTTTAATACACTGCACCCCCCTAATAGTGTTATACACAGCACCCCCCTAATAGTTTAATACACAGCACCCCCCTAATAGTTTAATACACAGCACCCCCCTAATAGTTTAATACACAGCACCCCCCTAATAATTTAATACACAGCACCCCCTAATAGTGTTATACACAGCACCCCCCTAATAGTGTTATACACAGCACCTCCCTAATAGTGTTATAAACAGCACCCCCCTAATAATTTAATACACAGCACCCCCCTAATAGTGTTATACACAGCACCCCCCTAATAGTGTTATACACAGCACCCCCCTAATAGTTTAATACACAGCACCCCCCTAATAGTTTAATACACAGCACCCCCCTAATAATTTAATACACAGCACCCCCTAATAGTGTTATACACAGCACCCCCCTAATAGTGTTATACACAGCACCTCCCTAATAGTGTTATACACAGCACCCCTCTAATAGTTTAATACACAGCACCCCCTAGTAGTGTTATACACAGCACCCCTTTAATAGTTTAATACACAGCACCCCCCTAATAGTGTTATACACAGCACCCCCCTAATAGTTTAATACACAGCTCCCCCCTAATAGTGTTATACACAGCACCCCCCTAATAGTTTAATACACAGCACCCCCCTAATAGTTTAATACACAGCACCCCCCTAATAGTTTAATACACAGCACCCCCCTAATAGTTTAATACACAGCACCCCCTAATAGTGTTATACACAGCACCCCCCTAATAGTTTAATACACAGCACCCCCCTAATACTGTTATACACAGCACCCCCCTAATACTGTTATACACAGCACCCCCCTAATAGTGTTATACACAGCACCCCCCTAATAATTTAATACACAGCACCCCCCTAATAGTGTTATACACAGCACCCCAATAATATTGTTATACTCAGCACCCCAATATTTTAATACACAGCGCCCCCTAATAGTGTTATACACAGCACCCCCCTAATAGTGTTATACACAGCACCCCCCTAATAATTTAATACACAGCACCCCCCTAATAGTTTAATACACAGCACCCCCCTAATAGTGTTATACACAGCACCCCCTAATAGTGTTATACACAGCACCCCCCTAATAATTTAATACACAGCACCCCCCTAATAATTTAATACACAGCACCCCCCTAATAGTTTAATACACAGCACCCCCCTAATAGTTTAATACACAGCACCCCCCTAATAGTTTAATACACAGCACCCCCCTAATAATTTAATACACAGCACCCCCTAATAGTGTTATACACAGCACCCCCCTAATAGTTTAATACACAGCACCCCCCTAATAGTTTAATACACAGCACCCCCCTAATAATTTAATAAACAGCACCCCCCTAATAGTGTTATACACAACACCCCCTAATAGTGTTATACACAGCACCCCCCTATTAGTGTCATACACAGCACCCCCCCTAATAGTTTAATACACAGCACTACCCTAATAGTGTTATACACAGCACCTCCCTAATAGTGTTATACAAAGCACCCCTCTAATAGTTTAATACACAGCACCCTCCTAGTAGTGTTATACACAGCACCCCCCTAATAATTTTATACACAGCACCCCCCTAATAGTTTAATACACAGCACTACCCTAATAGTGTTATACACAGCACCTCCCTAATAGTGTTATACACAGCACCCCTCTAATAGTTTAATACACAGCACCCCCTAGTAGTGTTATACACAGCACCCCCTAATATTTTAATACACAGCGCCCCCCTAATAGTGTTATACACAGCACCCCCCTAATAGTTTAATACACAGCACCCCCCTAATAGTCTTATACACAGCACCCCCCTAATAGTTTAATACACAGCACCCCCCTAATAGTTTAATACACAGCACCCCCCTAATAGTTTAATACACAGCACCCCCCTAATAATTTAATACACAGCACCCCCTAATAGTGTTATACATAGCACCCCCCTAATAGTGTTATACACAGCACCTCCCTAATAGTGTTATACACAGCACCCCCCTAATAATTTAATACACAGCACCCCCCTAATAGTGTTATACACAGCACCCCCCTAATAGTGTTATACACAGCACCCCCCTAATAGTGATATACACAGCACCCCCCTTATACTGTTATACACAGCACCCCCCTAATAGTGTTATACACAGCACCCCAATAATAGTGTTATACACAGCACCCCAATATTTTAATACACAGCTCCCCCCTAATAGTGTTATACACAGCACCCCCCTAATAGTATTATACACAGCACCCCCCTAATAGTGTTATACACAGCACCCCCCTAATAATTTAATACACAGCACCCCCCTAATCGTTTAATACACAGCACCCCCCTAATAGTGTTATACACAGCACCCCCCTAATAGTGTTATACACAGCACCCCCCTAATAGTGTTATACACAGCACCCCCCTAATAATTTAATACACAGCACCCCCTAATAGTGTTATACACAGCACCCCCCTAATAGTGTTATACACAGCACCTCCCTAATAGTGTTATACACAGCACCCCTCTAATAGTT
This sequence comes from Leptodactylus fuscus, assembly GCF_031893055.1. Lineage (NCBI taxonomy): Eukaryota > Metazoa > Chordata > Amphibia > Anura > Leptodactylidae > Leptodactylus > Leptodactylus fuscus. The sequence goes on along the minus strand of NW_027440780.1, from coordinate 55,442 downwards.
TAATACACAGCACCCCCCTAGTAGTGTTATACACAGCACCCCCTAATAATTTTATACACAGCACCCCCCTAATAGTTTAATACACAGCACTACCCTAATAGTGTTATACACAGCACCTCCCTAATAGTGTTATACACAGCACTCCTCTAATAGTTTAATACACAGCACCCCCCTAGTAGTGTTATACACAGCACCCCCCTAATAATTTTATACACAGCACCCCCCTAATAGTTTTATACACAGCACCCCCCTAATAGTTTAATACACAGCACCCCCCTAATAGTGTTATACACAGCACCCCCCTAATAGTTTAATACACAGCACCCCCCTAATAGTGTTATACACAGCACCCCCTAATAGTGTTATACACAGCACCCCCCTAATAGTTTAATACACAGCACCCCCCTAATAGTGTTATACACAGCACCCCCCTAATAGTGTAATACACAGCACCCCCCTAATAATTTAATACACAGCACCCCCCTAATACTGTTATACACAGCATCCCCTAATAGTGTTATACACAGCACCCCCTTAATAATTTAATACACAGCACCCCCCTAATAGTGTTATACACAGCACCCCCCTAATAGTTTAATACAAAGCACCCCCCAAATAGTTTAATACACAGCACCCCCCTAATAATTTAATACACAGCACCCCCTAATAGTGTTATACACAGCACCCCCTAATAGTGTTATACACAGCAACTCCCTAATAGTGTTATACACAGCACCCCAATAATAGTGTTATACACAGCACCCCCCTAATATTTTAATATACAGCGCCTCCCTAATAGTGTTATACACAGCACCCCCCTAATAGTTTAATACACTGCACCCCCCTAATAGTGTTATACACAGCACCCCCCTAATAGTTTAATACACAGCACCCCCCTAATAGTTTAATACACAGCACCCCCCTAATAGTTTAATACACAGCACCCCCCTAATAATTTAATACACAGCACCCCCTAATAGTGTTATACACAGCACCCCCCTAATAGTGTTATACACAGCACCTCCCTAATAGTGTTATAAACAGCACCCCCCTAATAATTTAATGCACAGCACCCCCCTAATAGTGTTATACACAGCACCCCCCTAATAGTGTTATACACAGCACCCCCCTAATAGTTTAATACACAGCACCCCCCTAATAGTTTAATACACAGCACCCCCCTAATAATTTAATACACAGCACCCCCTAATAGTGTTATACACAGCACCCCCCTAATAGTGTTATACACAGCACCTCCCTAATAGTGTTATACACAGCACCCCTCTAATAGTTTAATACACAGCACCCCCTAGTAGTGTTATACACAGCACCCCCTAATAATTTTATACATAGCACCCCCCTAATAGTTTAATACACAGCACTACCCTAATAGTGTTATACACAGCACCTCCCTAATAGTGTTATACACAGCACCCCTTTAATAGTTTAATACACAGCACCCCCCTAATAGTGTTATACACAGCACCCCCCTAATAGTTTAATACACAGCACCCCCCTAATAGTGTTATACACAGCACCCCCCTAATAGTTTAATACACAGCACCCCCCTAATAGTTTAATACACAGCACCCCCCTAATAGTTTAATACACAGCACCCCCCTAATAGTTTAATACACAGCACCCCCTAATAGTGTTATACACAGCACCCCCCTAATAGTTTAATACACAGCACCCCCCTAATACTGTTATACACAGCACCCCCCTAATACTGTTATACACAGCACCCCCCTAATAGTGTTATACACAGCACCCCCCTAATAATTTAATACACAGCACCCCCCTAATAGTGTTATACACAGCACCCCAATAATATTGTTATACTCAGCACCCCAATATTTTAATACACAGCGCCCCCTAATAGTGTTATACACAGCACCCCCCTAATAGTGTTATACACAGCACCCCCCTAATAATTTAATACACAGCACCCCCCTAATAGTTTAATACACAGCACCCCCCTAATAGTGTTATACACAGCACCCCCTAATAGTGTTATACACAGCACCCCCCTAATAATTTAATACACAGCACCCCCCTAATAATTTAATACACAGCACCCCCCTAATAGTTTAATACACAGCACCCCCCTAATAGTTTAATACACAGCACCCCCCTAATAGTTTAATACACAGCACCCCCCTAATAATTTAATACACAGCACCCCCTAATAGTGTTATACACAGCACCCCCCTAATAGTTTAATACACAGCACCCCCCTAATAGTTTAATAAACAGCACCCCCCTAATAATTTAATAAACAGCACCCCCCTAATAGTGTTATACACAACACCCCCTAATAGTGTTATACACAGCACCCCCCTATTAGTGTCATACACAGCACCCCCCTAATAGTTTAATACACAGCACTACCCTAATAGTGTTATACACAGCACCTCCCTAATAGTGTTATACACAGCACCCCTCTAATAGTTTAATACACAGCACCCTCCTAGTAGTGTTATACACAGCACCCCCCTAATAATTTTATACACAGCACCCCCCTAATAGTTTAATACACAGCACTACCCTAATAGTGTTATACACAGCACCTCCCTAATAGTGTTATACACAGCACCCCTCTAATAGTTTAATACACAGCACCCCCTAGTAGTGTTATACACAGCACCCCCCTAATATTTTAATACACAGCGCCCCCCTAATAGTGTTATACACAGCACCCCCCTAATAGTTTAATACACAGCAAACCCCTAATAGTGTTATACACAGCACCCCCCTAATAGTTTAATACACAGCACCCCCCTAATAGTTTAATACACAGCACCCCCCTAATAGTTTAATACACAGCACCCCCCTAATAATTTAATACACAGCACCCCCTAATAGTGTTATACATAGCACCCCCCTAATAGTGTTATACACAGCACCTCCCTAATAGTGTTATACACAGCACCCCCCTAATAATTTAATACACAGCACCCCCCTAATAGTGTTATACACAGCACCCCCCTAATAGTGTTATACACAGCACCCCCCTAATAGTGATATACACAGCACCCCCCTTATACTGTTATACACAACACCCCCCTAATAGTGTTATACACAGCACCCCAATAATAGTGTTATACACAGCACCCCAATATTTTAATACACAGCTCCCCCCTAATAGTGTTATACACAGCACCCCCCTAATAGTATTATACACAGCACCCCCCTAATAGTGTTATACACAGCACCCCCCTAATAATTTAATACACAGCACCCCCCTAATCGTTTAATACACAGCACCCCCCTAATAGTGTTATAAACAGCACCCCCCTAATAGTGTTATACACAGCACCCCCCTAATAGTGTTATAAACAGCACCCCCCTAATAATTTAATACACAGCACCCCCCTAATAGTTTAATACACAACACCCCCCTAATAGTTTAATACACAGCACCCCCTAATAATTTAATACACAGTACCCCCCTAATAGTGTTATACACAGCACCCCCTAATAGTGTTATAAACAGCACCCCCCTAATAGTGTTATACACAGCACACCCCTAATAGTTTAATACACAGCACCCCCCTAATAGTTTAATACACAGCACCCCCCTAATAATTTAATAAACAACACCCCCCTAATAGTGTTATACACAGCACCCCCTAATAGTGTTATACACAGCACCCCCCTAATATTTTAATACACAGCACCCCCCTAATAGTGTTATACACAGCACCCCCCTAATAGTTTAATACACAGCACCCCCCTAATAGTTTAATACACAGCACCCCCCTAATATTTTAATACACAGCGCCCCCTAATAGTGTTATACACAGCACCCCCCTAATAGTGTTATACACAGCACCCCCTAATAATTTAATACACAGCACCCCCTAATAGTTTAATACACAACACCCCCCTAATAGTTTAATACACAGCACCCCCCTAATAATTTAATACACAGCACCCCCCTAATAGTGTTATACATAGCACCCCCCTAATAGTGTTATAAAAAGCACCCCCCTAATAGTGTTATACACAGCACACCCCTAATAGTTTAATACACAGCACCCCCCTAATAGTTTAATACACAGCACCCCCCTAATAATTTAATAAACAGCACCCCCCTAATAGTGTTATACACAGCACCCCCTAATAGTGTTATACACAGCACCCTTCTAATAATTTAATACACAGCACCCCCCTAATAGTGTTATACACAGCACCCCCCTAATAGTTTAATACACAGCACCCCCCTAATAGTGTTATACACAGCACCCCCTAATAGTGTTATACACAGCACCCCCCTAATAATTTAATACACAGCACCCCCCTAATAGTTTAATACACAGCACCCCCCTAATAGTTTAAAACACAGCACCCCCCTAATAGTTTAATACACAGCACCCCCCTAATAGTGTTATACACAGCACCCCCCTAATATTTTAATACACAGCGCCCCCTAATAGTGTTATACACAGCACCCCACTAATAGTTTAATACACAGCACCCCCCTAATAGTTTAATACACAGCACCCCCCTAATAGTTTAATACACAACACCCCCTAATAGTGTTATACACAGCACCCCCCTAATAGTTTAATACACAGCACCCCCCTAATACTGTTATACACAGCACCCCACTAATAGTGTTATACACAGCACCCCAATAATATTGTTATACTCAGCACCCCAATATTTTAATACACAGCGCCCCCTAATAGTGTTATACACAGCACCCCCCTAATAGTGTTATACACAGCACCCCCCTAATAATTTAATACACAGCACCCCACTAATAGTTTAATACACAGCACCCCCCTAATAGTGTTATACACAGCACCCCCTAATAGTGTTATACACAGCACCCCCCTAATAATTTAATACACAGCACCCCCCTAATAGTTTAATACACAGCACCCCCCTAATAGTTTAATACACAGCACCCCCCTAATAGTTTAATACACAGCACCCCCCTAATATTTTAATACACAGCACCCCCTAATAGTGTTATACACAGCACCCCCCTAATAGTTTAATACACAGCACCCCCATAATAGTTAAATACACAGCACCCCCTAATAATTTAAAAAACAGCACCCCCCTAATAGTGTTATACACAACACCCCCTAATAGAGTTATACTCAGCACCCCCCTATTAGTGTCATACACAGCACCCCCCTAATAGTTTAATACACAGCACTACCCTAATAGTGTTATACACAGCACCTACCTAATAGTGTTATACACAGCACTCCTCTAATAGTTTAATACACAGCACCCCCCTAGTAGTGTTATACACAGCACCCCCCTAATAATTTTATACACAGCACCCCCCTAATAGTTTTATACACAGCACCCCCCTAATAGTTTAATACACAGCACCCCCCTAATAGTGTTATACACAGCACCCCCCTAATAGTTTAATACACAGCACCCCCCTAATAGTGTTATACACAGCACCCCCTAATAGTGTTATACACAGCACCCCCCTAATAGTTTAATACACAGCACCCCCCTAATAGTGTTATACACAGCACCCCCCTAATAGTTTAATACACAGCACCCCCCTAATAATTTAATACACAGCACCCCCCTAATACTGTTATACACAGCACCCCCTAATAGTGTTATACACAGCACCCCCTTAATAATTTAATACACAGCACCCCCCTAATAGTGTTATACACAGCACCCCCCTAATAGTTTAATACAAAGCACCCCCCAAATAGTTTAATACACAGCACCCCCCTAATAATTTTATACACAGCACCCCCTAATAGTGTTATACACAGCACCCCCTAATAGTGTTATACACAGCAACTCCCTAATAGTGTTATACACAGCACCCCAATAATAGTGTTATACACAGCACCCCCCTAATATTTTAATATACAGCGCCTCCCTAATAGTGTTATACACAGCACCCCCCTAATAGTTTAATACACTGCACCCCCCTAATAGTTTAATACACAGCACCCCCCTAATAATTTAATACACAGCACCCCCTAATAGTGTTATACACAGCACCCCCCTAATAGTGTTATACACAGCACCTCCCTAATAGTGTTATACACAGCACCCCCCTAATAATTTAATACACAGCACCCCCTAATAGTGTTATACACAGCACCCCCCTAATAGTGTTATACACAGCACCCCCCTAATAGTTTAATACACAGCACCCCCCTAATAGTTTAATACACAGCACCCCCCTAATAATTTAATACACAGCACCCCCTAATAGTGTTATACACAGCACCCCCCTAATAGTGTTATACACAGCACCTCCCTAATAGTGTTATACACAGCACCCCTCTAATAGTTTAATACACAGCACCCCCCTAGTAGTGTTATACACAGCACCCCCTAATAATTTTATACACAGCACCCCCTAATAGTTTAATACACAGCACTACCCTAATAGTGTTATACACAGCACCTCCCTAATAGTGTTATACACAGCACCCCTTTAATAGTTTAATACACAGCACCCCCCTAGTAGTGTTATACACAGCACCCCCCTAATATTTTAATACACAGCGCCCCCCTAATAGTGTTATACACAGCACCCCCCTAATAGTTTAATACACAGCACCCCCTAATAGTGTTATACACAGCACCCCCCTAATAGTTTAATACACAGCACCCCCCTAATAGTTTAATACACAGCACCCCCCTAATAGTTTAATACACAGCACCCCCCTAATAGTTTAATACACAGCACCCCCTAATAGTGTTATACACAGCACCCCCCTAATAGTTTAATACACAGCACCCCCCTAATACTGTTATACACAGCACCCCCCTAATAGTGTTATACACAGCACCCCCCTAATAATTTAATACACAGCACCCCCCTAATAGTGTTATACACAGCACCCCAATAATATTGTTATACTCAGCACCCCAATATTTTAATACACAGCGCCCCCTAATAGTGTTATACACAGCACCCCCCTAATAGTGTTATACACAGCACCCCCCTAATAATTTAATACACAGCACCCCCCTAATAGTTTAATACACAGCACCCCCCTAATAGTGTTATACACAGCACCCCCTAATAGTGTTATACACAGCACCCCCCTAATAATTTATTACACAGCACCCCCCTAATAATTTAATACACAGCACCCCCCTAATAGTTTAATACACAGCACCCCCCTAATAGTGTTATACACAGCACCCCCCTAATAGTGTTATAAACAGCACCCCCCTAATAGTGTTATACACAGCACCCCCCTAATAGTGATATACACATCACCCCCCTAATACTGTTATACACAGCACCCCCCTAATAGTGTTATACACAGCACCCCAATAATAGTGTTATACACAGCACCCCAATATTTTAATACACAGCACCCCCCTAATAGTGTTATACACAGCACCCCCCTAATAATTTAATACACAGCACCCCCCTAATCGTTTAATACACAGCACCCCCCTAATAGTGTTATACACAGCACCCCCCTAATAGTGTTATACACAGCACCCCCCTAATAGTGTTATACACAGCACCCCCCTAATAATTTAATACACAGCACCCCCCTAATAATTTAATACACAGCACCCCCCTAATAGTGTTATACACAGCACCCCCCTAATAGTGTTATAAACAGCACCCCCCTAATAGTGTTATACACAGCACCCCCTAATAGTTTAATACACAGCACCCCCCTAATAGTTTAATACACAGCACCCCCCTAATAATTTAATAAACAGCACCCCCCTAATAGTGTTATACACAGCACCCCCCTAATAGTTTAATACACAGCACCCCCCTAATAGTTTAATACACAGCACCCCCCTAATAGTGTTATACACAGCACCCCCCTAATAGTGTTATACACAGCACCCCCCTAATAGTGTTATACACAGCACCCCCCTAATAATTTAATACACAGCACCCCCCTAATAATTTAATACACAGCACCCCCCTAATAGTGTTATACACAGCACCCCCCTAATAGTGTTATAAACAGCACTACCCTAATAGTGTTATACACAGCACCTCCCTAATAGTGTTATACACAGCAACCCTCTAATAGTTTAATACACAGCACCCCCTAGTAGTGTTATACACAGCACCCCCCTAATATTTTAATACACAGCGCCCCCTAATAGTGTTATACACAGCACCCCCCTAATAGTTTAATACACAGCACCCCTCTAATAGTGTTATACACAGCACCCCCCTAATAGTTTAATACACAGCACCCCCCTAATAGTTTAATACACAGCACCCCCCTAATAGTTTAATACACAGCACCCCCCTAATAATTTAATACACAGCACCCCCTAATAGTGTTATACATAGCACCCCCCTAATAGTGTTATACACAGCACCTCCCTAATAGTGTTATACACAGCACCCCCCTAATAATTTAATACACAGCACCCCCCTAATAGTGTTATACACAGCACCCCCCTAATAGTGTTATACACAGCACCCCCCTAATAGTGATATACACAGCACCCCCCTTATACTGTTATACACAGCACCCCCCTAATAGTGTTATACACAGCACCCCAATAATAGTGTTATACACAGCACCCCAATATTTTAATACACAGCTCCCCCTTAATAGTGTTATACACAGCACCCCCCTAATAGTGTTATACACAGCAACCCCCTAATAGTGTTATACACAGCACCCCCCTAATAGTTTGATACACAGCACCCCCTAATAGTGTTATACACAGCACCCCCTAATAATTTAATACACAGCACCCCCTAATAGTGTTATACACAGCACCCCCTAATAGTGTTATACACAGCAACTCCCTAATAGTGTTATACACAGCACCCCAATAATAGTGTTATACACAGCACCCCCTAATATTTTAATACACAGCGCCCCCCTAATAGTGATATACACAGCACCCCCCTAATAGTTTAATACAGAGCACCCCCCTAATAATTTAATACACAGCACCCCCCTAATAGTGTTATACACAGCACCCCCCTAATAGTGTTATACACAGCACCTCCCTAATAGTGTTATACACAGCACCCCCCTAATAGTTTAATACACAGCACCCCCCAATAGTGTTATACACAGCACCCCAATAATAGTGTTATACACAGCACCCCCCTAATATTTTAATACACAGCGCCCCCCTAATAGTGTTATACACAGCACCCCCCTAATAGTGATATACACAGCACCCCCCTAATACTGTTATACACAGCACCCCCCTAATAGTGTTATACACAGCACCCCAATAATAGTGTTATACACAGCACCCCAATATTTTAATACACAGCACCCCCCTAATAGTGTTATACACAGCACCCCCCTAATAATTTAATACACAGCACCCCCCTAATCGTTTAATACACAGCACCCCCCTAATAGTGTTATACACAGCACCCCCCTAATAGTGTTATACACAGCACCCCCCTAATAGTGTTATACACAGCACCCCCCTAATAATTTAATACACAGCACCCCCCTAATAATTTAATACACAGCACCCCCCTAATAGTGTTATACACAGCACCCCCCTAATAGTGTTATAAACAGCACCCCCCTAATAGTGTTATACACAGCACCCCCTAATAGTTTAATACACAGCACCCCCCTAATAGTTTAATACACAGCACCCCCCTAATAATTTAATAAACAGCACCCCCCTAATAGTGTTATACACAGCACCCCCTAATAGTGTTATACACAGCACCCCCCTAATAATTTAATACACAGCACCCCCCTAATAGTGTTATACACAGCACCCCCCTAATAGTTTAATACACAGCACCCCCCTAATAGTTTAATACACAGCACCCCCCTAATAGTGTTATACACAGCACCCCCCTAATAGTGTTATACACAGCACCCCCCTAATAATTTATTACACAGCACCCCCCTAATAGTTTAATACACAGCACCCACCTAATAGTGTTATACACAGCACCCCCCTAATAGTGTTATACACAGCACCCCCCTAATAGTTTAATAAACAGCACCCCAATAATAGTGTTATACACAGCACCCCCCTAATAGTTTAATACACAGCACCCCACTAATAGTGTTATACACAGCACCCCCCTAATAGTTTAATACACAGCACCCCCCTAATACTGTTATACACAGCACCCCCCTAATAATTTAATACACAGCACCCCCCTAATAGTTTAATACACAGCATCCCCCTAATAGTGTTATAAACAGCACCTCCCTAATAGTGTTATACACAGCACCCCCCTAATAGTTTAATACACAGCACCCCCCTAATAGTTTAATACACAGCACCCCCCTAATAATTTAATACACAGCACCCCCCTAATAATTTAATACACAGCACCCACCTAATAATTAAATACACAGCACCCCCCTAATAGTGTTATACACAGCACCCCCCTAATAGTGTTATACACAGCACCTCCCTAATAGTGTTATACACAGCACCCCCCTAATAGTTTAATACACAGCACCCCCCAATAGTGTTATACACAGCACTCCAATAATAGTGTTATACACAGCACCCCCCTAATATTTTAATACACAGCGCCCCCCTAATAGTGTTATACACAGCACCCCCCTAATAGTTTAATACACAGCACCCCCCTAATAGTGTTATACACAGCACCCCCCTAATAGTGTTATACACAGTACCCTCCTAATATTTTAATACACAGCGCCCCCCTAATAGTGTTATACACAGCACCCCCCTAATAGTGTTATACACAGCAACCCCCTAATAGTGTTATACACAGCACCCCCCTAATAATTTGATACACAGCACCCCCTAATAGTGTTATACACAGCAACCCCTAATAATTTAATACACAGCACCCCCTAATAGTGTTATACACAGCACCCCCTAATAGTGTTATACACAGCAACTCCCTAATAGTGTTATACACAGCACCCCAATAATAGTGTTATACACAGCACCCCCTAATATTTTAATACACAGCGCCCCCCTAATAGTGTTATACACAGCACCCCCCTAATAGTTTAATACACAGCACCCCCCTAATAATTTAATACACAGCACCCCCCTAATAGTGTTATACACAGCACCCCCCTAATAGTGTTATACACAGCACCTCCCTAATAGTGTTATACACAGCACCCCCCTAATAGTTTAATACACAGCACCCCCCAATAGTGTTATACACAGCACCCCAATAATAGTGTTATACACAGCACCCCCCTAATAGTTTAATACACAGCACCCCCCTAATAGTTTAATACACTGCACCCCCCTAATAGTTTAATACACAGCACCCCCTAATAGTGTTATACACAGCACCCCCCTAATAGTTTAATACACAGCACCCCCTAATACTGTTATAAACAGCACCCCCCTAATAGTGTTATACACAGCACCCCCCTAATAATTTATTACACAGCACCCCCCTAATAGTTTAATACACAGCACCCACCTAATAGTGTTATACACAGCACCCCCCTAATAGTGTTATACACAGCACCCCCCTAATAGTTTAATAAACAGCACCCCAATAATAGTGTTATACACAGCACCCCCCTAATAGTTTAATACACAGCACCCCCCTAATAGTGTTATACACAGCACCCCCCTAATAGTTTAATACACAGCACCCCCCTAATACTGTTATACACAGCACCCCCCTAATAATTTAATACACAGCACCCCCCTAATAGTTTAATACACAGCATCCCCTAATAGTGTTATAAACAGCACCCCCCTAATAGTGTTATACACAGCGCCCCCCTAATAGTGTTATACACAGCACCCCCCTAATAGTTTAATACACAGCACCCCCCTAATAGTGTTAAACACAGCACACCCTTAATAGTGTTATACACAGCACCCCCCTAATATTTTAATACACAGCACCCCCCTAATAGTTTAATACACAGCACCCCCCTAATAGTGTTATACACAGCACCCCCCTAATAGTGTTATACACAGCACCCCCTAATAATTTAATACACAGCACCCCCCTAATAGTGTTATACACAGCACCCCCCTAATAGTTTAATACACAGCACCACCCTAATAGTTTAATACACAGCACCCCCCTAATAATTTAATACACAGCACCCCCTAATAGTGTTATACACAGCACCCCCCTAATAGTGTTATACACAGCAACTCCCTAATAGTGTTATACACAGCACCCCAATAATAGTGTTATACACAGCACCCCCCTAATATTTTAATATGCAGCGCCCACTAATAGTGTTATACACAGCACCTCCATAATAGTTTAATACACAGCACCCCCTAATAGTGTTATACACAGCACCCCCCTAATAGTGTTATACACAGCACCCCCCTAATAATTTAATACACAGCACCCCCCTAATAGTTTAATACACAGCACCCCCCTAGTGGTGTTATACACAGTACCCCCCTAATAATTTAATACACAGCACCCCCTTAATAGTTTAATACACATCACCCCCCTAATAGTTTAATACACAGCACCCCCCTAATAGTTTAATACACAGCACCCCCCTAATAGTTTAATACACAGCACCCCAATAATAGTGTTATACACAGCACCCCCCTAACAGTTTAATACACAGAACCCCCTAATAGTGTTATACACAGCACCCCCCTAATAGTGATATACACAGCACCCCCCTAATACTGTTATACACAGCACCCCCCTAATAGTGTTATACACAGCACCCCAATAATAGTGTTATACACAGCACCCCAATATTTTAATACACAGCACCCCCCTAATAGTGTTATACACAGCACCCCCCTAATAATTTAATACACAGCACCCCCCTAATCGTTTAATACACAGCACCCTGTGTTATACACAGCACCCCCCTAATAGTGTTATACACAGCACCCCCCTAATAATTTAATACACAGCACCCCCCTAATAGTTTAATACACAACACCCCCCTAATAGTTTAATACACAGCACCCCCCTAATAATTTAATACACAGCACCCCCCCTAATAGTGTTATACACAGCACCCCCCTAATAGTGTTATAAACAGCACCCCCCTAATAGTGTTATACACAGGACCCCCCCTAATAGTTTAATACACAGCACCCCCCTAATAGTTTAATACACAGCACCCCCCTAATAATTTAATAAACAGCACCCCTCTAATAGTGTTATACACAGCACCCCCCTAATAGTGTTATACACAGCACCCCCCCTAATAATTTAATACACAGCACCCCCCTAATAGTGTTATACACAGCACCCCCCTAATAGTTTAATACACAGCACCCCCCTAATAGTTTAATACACAGCACCCCCCTAATAGTGTTATACACAGCACCCCCCTAATAGTGTTATACACAGCACCCCCCTAATAATTTATTACACAGCACCCCCCTAATAGTTTAATACACAGCACCCACCTAATAGTGTTATACACAGCACCCCCCTAATAGTGTTATACACAGCACCCCCCTAATAGTTTAATACACAGCACCCCACTAATAGTGTTATACACAGCACCCCCCCTAATAGTTTAATACACAGCACCCCCCTAATACTGTTATACACAGCACCCCCCTAATAATTTAATACACAGCACCCCCCTAATAGTTTAATACACAGCATCCCCCTAATAGTGTTATAAACAGCACCCCCCTAATAGTGTTATACACAGCACCCCCCTAATAGTTTAATACACAGCACCCCCCTAATAGTTTAATACACAGCACCCCCCTAATAATTTAATACACAGCACCCCCCTAATAATTTAATACACAGCACCCCCCTAATAATTTAATACACAGCACCCCCCTAATAGTGTTATACACAGCACCCCCCTAATAGTGTTATACACAGCACCTCCCTAATAGTGTTATACACAGCACCCCCCTAATAGTTTAATACACAGCACCCCCCAATAGTGTTATACACAGCACTCCAATAATAGTGTTATACACAGCACCCCCTAATATTTTAATACACAGCGCCCCCCTAATAGTGTTATACACAGCACCCCCCCTAATAGTTTAATACACAGCACCCCCCTAATAGTGTTATACACAGCACCCCCCTAATAGTGTTATACACAGCACCCCCCTAATATTTTAATACACAGCGCCCCCCTAATAGTGTTATACACAGCACCCCCCTAATAGTGTTATACACAGCAACCCCCTAATAGTGTTATACACAGCACCCCCTAATAGTTTAATACACAGCACCCCCTAATAGTGTTATACACAGCACCCCCTAATAATTTAATACACAGCACCCCCTAATAGTGTTATACACAGCACCCCCCTAATAGTGTTATACACAGCAACTCCCTAATAGTGTTATACACAGCACCCCAATAATAGTGTTATACACAGCACCCCCCTAATATTTTAATACACAGCGCCCCCCTAATAGTGATATACACAGCACCCCCCTAAAAGTTTAATACACAGCACCCCCCTAATAATTTAATACACAGCACCCCCCTAATAGTGTTATACACAGCACCCCCCTAATAGTGTTATACACAGCACCACCCTAATAGTGTTATACACAGCACCCCCCTAATAGTTTAATACACAGCACCCCCCAATAGTGTTATACACAGCACCCCAATAATAGTGTTATACAACAGCACCCCCCCTAATTTTTTAATACACAGCGCCCCCCTAATAGTGTTATACACAGCACCCCCCCTAATAGTGTTATACACAGCACCCACCTAATACTGTTATACACAGCACCCCAATAATAGTGTTATACACAGCACCCCCCCTAATATTTTAATACACAGTGTCCCCCCTAATAGTGTTATACACAGCACCCCCCCTAATAGTTTAATACACAGCACCCCCCTAATAGTGTTATACACAGCACCCCCCTAATAGTGTTAAACACAGCACCCCCCTAATAATTTAATACACAGCACCCCCCTAATAGTGTTATACACAACACCCCCCTAATAGTTTAATACACAGCACCCCCCTAATAGTTTAATACACAGCACCCCCCTAATAATTTAATACACAGCACCCCCCTAATAATTTAATACACAGCACCCCCCTAAAAGTGTTATACACAGCACCCCCCTAATAGTGTTATACACAGCACCTCCCTAATAGTGTTATACACAGCACCCCCCTAATAGTTTAAAACACAGCACCCCTAATAGTGTTATACACAGCACTCCAATAATAGTGTTATACACAGCACCCCCCCTAATATTTTAATACACAGCGCCCCCCTAATAGTGTTATACACAGCACCCCCCCTAATAGTTTAATACACAGCACCCCCCTAATAGTGTTATACACAGCACCCCCCTAATAGTGTTATACACAGCACCCCCCTAATATTTTAATACACAGCGCCCCCCTAATAGTGTTATACACAGCACCCCCCTAATAGTGTTATACACAGCAACCCCCTAATAGTGTTATACACAGCACCCCCCTAATAGTTTAATACACAGCACCCCCTAATAGTGTTATACACAGCACCCCCTAATAATTTAATACACAGCACCCCCTAATAGTGTTATACACAGCACCCCCTAATAGTGTTATACACAGCAACTCCCTAATAGTGTTATACACAGCACCCCAATAATAGTGTTATACACAGCACCCCCCTAATATTTTAATACACAGCACCCCCCTAATAGTGATATACACAGCACCCCCCTAATAGTTTAATACACAGCACCCCCCTAATAATTTAACACAACAGCACCCCCCCTAATAGTGTTATACACAGCACCCCCCTAATAGTGTTATACACAGCACCTCCCTAATAGTGTTATACACAGCACCCCCCTAATAGTTTAATACACAGCACCCCCCAATAGTGTTATACACAGCACCCCAATAATAGTGTTATACACAGCACCCCCCTAATATTTTAATACACAGCGCCCCCCTAATAGTGTTATACACAGCACCCCCCTAATAGTTTAATACACAGCACCCCCCCTAATAGTTTAATACACAGCACCCCCCTAATAGTGTTATACACAGCACCCCCCTAATAGTGTTATACACAGCACCTCCCTAATAGTGTTATACACAGCACCCCCCTAATAGTTTAATACACAGCACCCCCCAATAGTGTTATACACAGCACTCCAATAATAGTGTTATACACAGCACCCCCTAATATTTTAATACACAGCGCCCCCCTAATAGTGTTATACACAGCACCCCCCTAATAGTTTAATACACAGCACCCCCCTAATAGTGTTATACACAGCACCCCCCTAATAGTGTTATACACAGCACCCCCTAATATTTTAATACACAGCGCCCCCCTAATAGTGTTATACACAGCACCCCCCCTAATAGTGTTATACACAGCAACCCCCTAATAGTGTTATACACAGCACCCCCTAATAGTTTAATACACAGCACCCCCTAATAGTGTTATACACAGCACCCCCTAATAATTTAATACACAGCACCCCCTAATAGTGTTATACACAGCACCCCCTAATAGTGTTATACACAGCAACTCCCTAATAGTGTTATACACAGCACCCCAATAATAGTGTTATACACAGCACCCCCCTAATATTTTAATACACAGCGCCCCCCTAATAGTGATATACACAGCACCCCCCTAAAAGTTTAATACACAGCACCCCCCTAATAATTTAATACACAGCACCCCCCTAATAGTGTTATACACAGCACCCCCCTAATAGTGTTATACACAGCACCACCCTAATAGTGTTATACACAGCACCCCCCTAATAGTTTAATACACAGCACCCCCCAATAGTGTTATACACAGCACCCCAATAATAGTGTTATACACAGCACCCCCCTAATTTTTTAATACACAGCGCCCCCCTAATAGTGTTATACACAGCACCCCCCTAATAGTGTTATACACAGCACCCACCTAATACTGTTATACACAGCACCCCAATAATAGTGTTATACACAGCACCCCCCTAATATTTTAATACACAGTGTCCCCCTAATAGTGTTATACACAGCACCCCCCTAATAGTTTAATACACAGCACCCCCCCTAATAGTGTTATACACAGCACCCCCCTAATAGTGTTAAACACAGCACCCCCCTAATAATTTAATACACAGCACCCCCCTAATAGTGTTATACACAACACCCCCCTAATAGTTTAATACACAGCACCCCCCTAATAGTTTAATACACAGCACCCCCCTAATAATTTAATACACAGCACCCCCCTAATAATTTAATACACAGCACCCCCCTAAAAGTGTTATACACAGCACCCCCCTAATAGTGTTATACACAGCACCTCCCTAATAGTGTTATACACAGCACCCCCCTAATAGTTTAAAACACAGCACCCCTAATAGTGTTATACACAGCACTCCAATAATAGTGTTATACACAGCACCCCCCCTAATATTTTAATACACAGCGCCCCCCTAATAGTGTTATACACAGCACCCCCCTAATAGTTTAATACACAGCACCCCCCTAATAGTGTTATACACAGCACCCCCCTAATAGTGTTATACACAGCACCCCCCTAATATTTTAATACACAGCGCCCCCCTAATAGTGTTATACACAGCACCCCCCTAATAGTGTTATACACAGCAACCCCCTAATAGTGTTATACACAGCACCCCCCTAATAGTTTAATACACAGCACCCCCTAATAGTGTTATACACAGCACCCCCTAATAATTTAATACACAGCACCCCCTAATAGTGTTATACACAGCACCCCCTAATAGTGTTATACACAGCAACTCCCTAATAGTGTTATACACAGCACCCCAATAATAGTGTTATACACAGCACCCCCCTAATATTTTAATACACAGCACCCCCCTAATAGTGATATACACAGCACCCCCCTAATAGTTTAATACACAGCAACCCCCCTAATAATTTAACACACAGCACCCCCCCTAATAGTGTTATACACAGCACCCCCCTAATAGTGTTATACACAGCACCTCCCTAATAGTGTTATACACAGCACCCCCCTAATAGTTTAATACACAGCACCCCCCAATAGTGTTATACACAGCACCCCAATAATAGTGTTATACACAGCACCCCCCCTAATATTTTAATACACAGCGCCCCCCCTAATAGTGTTATACACAGCACCCCCCTAATAGTTTAATACACAGCACCCCCCTAATAGTTTAATACACAGCAACCCCCTAATAGTTTAATACACAGCACCCCCCTAATAGTGTTATACACAGCACCCCCCTAATAGTTTAATACACAGCACCCCCCTAATACTGTTATACACAGCACCCCCCCTAATAATTTAATACACAGCACCCCCCTAATAGTGTTATACACAGCACCCCCAATAATATTGTTATACTCAGCACCCCAATATTTTAATACACAGCGCCCCCTAATAGTGTTATACACAGCACCCCCCTAATAGTGTTATACACAGCACCCCCCTAATAATTTAATGCACAGCACCCCCCTAATAGTTTAATACACAGCACCCCCTAATAGTGTTATACACAGCACCCCCTAATAGTGTTATACACAGCACCCCCCTAATAATTTAATACACAGCACCCCCCTAATAATTTAATACACAGCACCCCCTAATAGTTTAATACACAGCACCCCCCTAATAGTTTAATACACAGCACCCCCCTAATAATTTAATACACAGCTACCCCCTAATAGTGTTATACACAGCACCCCCCTAATAGTTTAATACACAGCACCCCCCTAATAGTTTAATACACAGCACCCCCCCTAATAATTTAATAAACAGCACCCCCCTAATAGTGTTATACACAACACCCCCTAATAGTGTTATAAAAAGCACCCCCCCTAATAGTGTTATACACAGCACACCCCTAATAGTTTAATACACAGCACCCCCTAATAGTTTAATACACAGCACCCCCCTAATAATTTAATAAACAGCACCCCCCTAATAGTGTTATACAACAAGCACCCCCTAATAGTGTTATACACAGCACCCCCCTAATAATTTAATACACAGCACCCCCCCTAATAGTTTTATACACAGCACCCCCCCTAATAGTTTAATACACAGCACCCCCCTAATAGTGTTATACACAGCACCCCCTAATAGTGTTATACACAGCACCCCCCTAATAATTTAATACACAGCACCCCCCTAATAGTTTAATACACAGCACCCCCCTAATAGTTTAATACACAGCACCCCCCTAATAGTTTAATACACAGCACCCCCCTAATAGTGTTATACACAGCACCCCTCTAATATTTTAATACACAGCGCCCCCTAATAGTGTTATACACAGCACCCCCCTAATAGTTTAATACACAGCACCCCCCTAATAGTTTAATACACAACACCCCCCTAATAGTTTAATACACAGCACCCCCTAATAGTGTTATACACAGCACCCCCCCTAATAGTTTAATACACAGCACCCCCCTAATACTGTTATACACAGCACCCCCCTAATAGTGTTATACACAGCACCCCAATAATATTGTTATACTCAGCACCCCAATATTTTAATACACAGCGCCCCCTAATAGTGTTATACACAGCACCCCCCTAATAGTGTTATACACAGCACCCCCCTAATAATTTAATACACAGCACCCCACTAATAGTTTAATACACAGCACCCCCCTAATAGTGTTATACACAGCACCCCCTAATAGTGTTATACACAGCACCCCCCTAATAATTTAATACACAGCACCCCCCCTAATAGTTTAATACACAGCACCCCCCTAATAGTTTAATACACAGCACCCCCCTAATAGTTTAATACACAGCACCCCCCTAATAGTTTAATACACAGCACCCCCCTAATATTTTAATACACAGCACCCCCTAATAGTGTTATACACAGCAGCCCCCTAATAGTTTAATACACAGCACCCCCATAATAGTTAAATACACAGCACCCCCTAATAATTTAATAAACATCACCCCCCTAATAGTGTTATACACAACACCCCCTAATAGAGTTATACACAGCACCCCCCTATTAGTGTCATACACAGCACCCCCCTAATAGTTTAATACACAGCACTACCCTAATAGTGTTATACACAGCACCTCCCTAATAGTGTTATACACAGCACTCCTCTAATAGTTTAATACACAGCACCCCCCTAGTAGTGTTATACACAGCACCCCCCTAATAATTTTATACACAGCACCCCCTAATAGTTTTATACACAGCACCCCCCTAATAGTTTAATACACAGCACCCCCCTAATAGTGTTATACACAGCACCCCCCCTAATAGTTTAATACACAGCACCCCCCTAATAGTGTTATACACAGCACCCCCTAATAGTGTTATACACAGCACCCCCCTAATAGTTTAATACACAGCACCCCCCTAATAGTGTTATACACAGCACCCCCCTAATAGTGTAATACACAGCACCCCCCTAATAATTTAATACACAGCACCCCCCTAATACTGTTATACACAGCATCCCCTAATAGTGTTATACACAGCACCCCCTTAATAATTTAATACACAGCACCCCCCTAATAGTGTTATACACAGCACCCCCTAATAGTGTTATACACAGCACCCCCCTAATAGTTTAATACACAGCACCCCCCTAATAGTGTTATACACAGCACCCCCCTAATAGTGTAATACACAGCACCCCCCTAATAATTTAATACACAGCACCCCCCTAATACTGTTATACACAGCATCCCCTAATAGTGTTATACACAGCACCCCCTTAATAATTTAATACACAGCACCCCCCTAATAGTGTTATACACAGCACCCCCCTAATACTGTTATACACAGCATCCCCTAATAGTGTTATACACAGCACCCCCTTAATAATTTAATACAAAGCACCCCCCAAATAGTTTAATACACAGCACCCCCCTAATAATTTAATACACAGCACCCCCTAATAGTGTTATACACAGCACCCCCTAATAGTGTTATACACAGCAACTCCCTAATAGTGTTATACACAGCACCCCAATAATAGTGTTATACACAGCACCCCCCTAATATTTTAATATACAGCGCCTCCCTAATAGTGTTATACACAGCACCCCCCTAATAGTTTAATACACTGCACCCCCCTAATAGTGTTATACACAGCACCCCCCTAATAGTTTAATACACAGCACCCCCCTAATAGTTTAATACACAGCACCCCCCTAATAGTTTAATACACAGCACCCCCCTAATAATTTAATACACAGCACCCCCTAATAGTGTTATACACAGCACCCCCCTAATAGTGTTATACACAGCACCTCCCTAATAGTGTTATAAACAGCACCCCCCTAATAATTTAATACACAGCACCCCCCTAATAGTGTTATACACAGCACCCCCCTAATAGTGTTATACACAGCACCCCCCTAATAGTTTAATACACACCACCCCCCTAATAGTTTAATACACAGCACCCCCCTAATAATTTAATACACAGCACCCCCTAATAGTGTTATACACAGCACCCCCCTAATAGTGTTATACACAGCACCTCCCTAATAGTGTTATACACAGCACCCCTCTAATAGTTTAATACACAGCACCCCCTAGTAGTGTTATACACAGCACCCCTTTAATAGTTTAATACACAGCACCCCCCTAATAGTGTTATACACAGCACCCCCCTAATAGTTTAATACACAGCTCCCCCCTAATAGTGTTATACACAGCACCCCCCTAATAGTTTAATACACAGCACCCCCCTAATAGTTTAATACACAGCACCCCCCTAATAGTTTAATACACAGCACCCCCCTAATAGTTTAATACACAGCACCCCCTAATAGTGTTATACACAGCACCCCCCTAATAGTTTAATACACAGCACCCCCCTAATACTGTTATACACAGAACCCCCCTAATACTGTTATACACAGCACCCCCCTAATAGTGTTATACACAGCACCCCCCTAATAATTTAATACACAGCACCCCCCTAATAGTGTTATACACAGCACCCCAATAATATTGTTATACTCAGCACCCCAATATTTTAATACACAGCGCCCCCTAATAGTGTTATACACAGCACCCCCCTAATAGTGTTATACACAGCACCCCCCTAATAATTTAATACACAGCACCCCCCTAATAGTTTAATACACAGCACCCCCCTAATAGTGTTATACACAGCACCCCCTAATAGTGTTATACACAGCACCCCCCTAATAATTTAATACACAGCACCCCCCTAATAATTTAATACACAGCACCCCCCTAATAGTTTAATACACAGCACCCCCCTAATAATTTAATACACAGCACCCCCTAATAGTTTAATACACAGCACCCCCCTAATAATTTAATACACAGCACCCCCTAATAGTGTTATACACAGCACCCCCCTAATAGTTTAATACACAGCACCCCCCTAATAGTTTAATACACAGCACCCCCCTAATAATTTAATAAACAGCACCCCCCTAATAGTGTTATACACAACACCCCCTAATAGTGTTATACACAGCACCCCCCTATTAGTGTCATACACAGCACCCCCCCTAATAGTTTAATACACAGCACTACCCTAATAGTGTTATACACAGCACCTCCCTAATAGTGTTATACAAAGCACCCCTCTAATAGTTTAATACACAGCACCCTCCTAGTAGTGTTATACACAGCACCCCCCTAATAATTTTATACACAGCACCCCCCTAATAGTTTAATACACAGCACTACCCTAATAGTGTTATACACAGCACCTCCCTAATAGTGTTATACACAGCACCCCTCTAATAGTTTAATACACAGCACCCCCTAGTAGTGTTATACACAGCACCCCCTAATATTTTAATACACAGCGCCCCCCTAATAGTGTTATACACAGCACCCCCCTAATAGTTTAATACACAGCACCCCCCTAATAGTGTTATACACAGCACCCCCCTAATAGTTTAATACACAGCACCCCCCTAATAGTTTAATACACAGCACCCCCCTAATAGTTTAATACACAGCACCCCCCTAATAATTTAATACACAGCACCCCCTAATAGTGTTATACATAGCACCCCCCTAATAGTGTTATACACAGCACCTCCCTAATAGTGTTATACACAGCACCCCCCTAATAATTTAATACACAGCACCCCCCTAATAGTGTTATACACAGCACCCCCCTAATAGTGTTATACACAGCACCCCCCTAATAGTGATATACACAGCACCCCCCTTATACTGTTATACACAGCACCCCCCTAATAGTGTTATACACAGCACCCCAATAATAGTGTTATACACAGCACCCCAATATTTTAATACACAGCTCCCCCCTAATAGTGTTATACACAGCACCCCCCTAATAGTATTATACACAGCACCCCCCTAATAGTGTTATACACAGCACCCCCCTAATAATTTAATACACAGCACCCCCCTAATCGTTTAATACACAGCACCCCCCTAATAGTGTTATACACAGCACCCCCCTAATAGTGTTATACACAGCACCCCCCTAATAGTGTTATACACAGCACCCCCCTAATAATTTAATACACAGCACCCCCTAATAGTGTTATACACAGCACCCCCCTAATAGTGTTATACACAGCACCTCCCTAATAGTGTTATACACAGCACCCCTCTAATAGTTTAATACACAGCACCCCCCTAGTAGTGTTATACACAGCACCCCCTAATAATTTTATACACAGCACCCCCCTAATAGTTTAATACACAGCACTACCCTAATAGTGTTATACACAGCACCTCCCTAATAGTGTTATACACAGCACTCCTCTAATAGTTTAATACACAGCACCCCCCTAGTAGTGTTATACACAGCACCCCCCTAATAATTTTATACACAGCACCCCCCTAATAGTTTTATACACAGCACCCCCCTAATAGTTTAATACACAGCACCCCCCTAATAGTGTTATACACAGCACCCCCCTAATAGTTTAATACACAGCACCCCCCTAATAGTGTTATACACAGCACCCCCTAATAGTGTTATACACAGCACCCCCCTAATAGTTTAATACACAGCACCCCCCTAATAGTGTTATACACAGCACCCCCCTAATAGTGTAATACACAGCACCCCCCTAATAATTTAATACACAGCACGCCCCTAATACTGTTATACACAGCATCCCCTAATAGTGTTATACACAGCACCCCCTTAATAATTTAATACACAGCACCCCCCTAATAGTGTTATACACAGCACCCCCCTAATAGTTTAATACAAAGCACCCCCCAAATAGTTTAATACACAGCACCCCCCTAATAATTTAATACACAGCACCCCCTAATAGTGTTATACACAGCACCCCCTAATAGTGTTATACACAGCAACTCCCTAATAGTGTTATACACAGCACCCCAATAATAGTGTTATACACAGCACCCCCCTAATATTTTAATATACAGCGCCTCCCTAATAGTGTTATACACAGCACCCCCCTAATAGTTTAATACACTGCACCCCCCTAATAGTGTTATACACAGCACCCCCCTAATAGTTTAATACACAGCACCCCCCTAATAGTTTAATACACAGCACCCCCCTAATAGTTTAATACACAGCACCCCCCTAATAATTTAATACACAGCACCCCCTAATAGTGTTATACACAGCACCCCCCTAATAGTGTTATACACAGCACCTCCCTAATAGTGTTATAAACAGCACCCCCCTAATAATTTAATGCACAGCACCCCCCTAATAGTGTTATACACAGCACCCCCCTAATAGTGTTATACACAGCACCCCCCTAATAGTTTAATACACAGCACCCCCCTAATAGTTTAATACACAGCACCCCCCTAATAATTTAATACACAGCACCCCCTAATAGTGTTATACACAGCACCCCCCTAATAGTGTTATACACAGCACCTCCCTAATAGTGTTATACACAGCACCCCTCTAATAGTTTAATACACAGCACCCCCTAGTAGTGTTATACACAGCACCCCCTAATAATTTTATACACAGCACCCCCCTAATAGTTTAATACACAGCACTACCCTAATAGTGTTATACACAGCACCTCCCTAATAGTGTTATACACAGCACCCCTTTAATAGTTTAATACACAGCACCCCCCTAATAGTGTTATACACAGCACCCCCCTAATAGTTTAATACACAGCACCCCCCTAATAGTGTTATACACAGCACCCCCCTAATAGTTTAATACACAGCACCCCCTAATAGTTTAATACACAGCACCCCCCTAATAGTTTAATACACAGCACCCCCCTAATAGTTTAATACACAGCACCCCCTAATAGTGTTATACACAGCACCCCCCTAATAGTTTAATACACAGCACCCCCCTAATACTGTTATACACAGCACCCCCCTAATACTGTTATACACAGCACCCCCCTAATAGTGTTATACACAGCACCCCCCTAATAATTTAATACACAGCACCCCCCTAATAGTGTTATACACAGCACCCCAATAATATTGTTATACTCAGCACCCCAATATTTTAATACACAGCGCCCCCTAATAGTGTTATACACAGCACCCCCCTAATAGTGTTATACACAGCACCCCCCTAATAATTTAATACACAGCACCCCCCTAATAGTTTAATACACAGCACCCCCCTAATAGTGTTATACACAGCACCCCCTAATAGTGTTATACACAGCACCCCCCTAATAATTTAATACACAGCACCCCCCTAATAATTTAATACACAGCACCCCCCTAATAGTTTAATACACAGCACCCCCCTAATAGTTTAATACACAGCACCCCCCTAATAGTTTAATACACAGCACCCCCCTAATAATTTAATACACAGCACCCCCTAATAGTGTTATACACAGCACCCCCCTAATAGTTTAATACACAGCACCCCCCTAATAGTTTAATAAACAGCACCCCCCTAATAATTTAATAAACAGCACCCCCCTAATAGTGTTATACACAACACCCCCTAATAGTGTTATACACAGCACCCCCCTATTAGTGTCATACACAGCACCCCCCTAATAGTTTAATACACAGCACTACCCTAATAGTGTTATACACAGCACCTCCCTAATAGTGTTATACACAGCACCCCTCTAATAGTTTAATACACAGCACCCTCCTAGTAGTGTTATACACAGCACCCCCCTAATAATTTTATACACAGCACCCCCCTAATAGTTTAATACACAGCACTACCCTAATAGTGTTATACACAGCACCTCCCTAATAGTGTTATACACAGCACCCCTCTAATAGTTTAATACACAGCACCCCCTAGTAGTGTTATACACAGCACCCCCCTAATATTTTAATACACAGCGCCCCCTAATAGTGTTATACACAGCACCCCCCTAATAGTTTAATACACAGCAAACCCCTAATAGTGTTATACACAGCACCCCCCTAATAGTTTAATACACAGCACCCCCCTAATAGTTTAATACACAGCACCCCCCTAATAGTTTAATACACAGCACCCCCCTAATAATTTAATACACAGCACCCCCTAATAGTGTTATACATATCACCCCCCTAATAGTGTTATACACAGCACCTCCCTAATAGTGTTATACACAGCACCCCCCTAATAATTTAATACACAGCACCCCCCTAATAGTGTTATACACAGCACCCCCCTAATAGTGTTATACACAGCACCCCCCTAATAGTGATATACACAGCACCCCCCTTATACTGTTATACACAACACCCCCCTAATAGTGTTATACACAGCACCCCAATAATAGTGTTATACACAGCACCCCAATATTTTAATACACAGCTCCCCCCTAATAGTGTTATACACAGCACCCCCCTAATAGTATTATACACAGCACCCCCCTAATAGTGTTATACACAGCACCCCCCTAATAATTTAATACACAGCACCCCCCTAATCGTTTAATACACAGCACCCCCCTAATAGTGTTATAAACAGCACCCCCCTAATAGTGTTATACACAGCACCCCCCTAATAGTGTTATACACAGCACCCCCCTAATAATTTAATACACAGCACCCCCCTAATAGTTTAATACACAACACCCCCCTAATAGTTTAATACACAGCACCCCCTAATAATTTAATACACAGTACCCCCCTAATAGTGTTATACACAGCACCCCCTAATAGTGTTATAAACAGCACCCCCCTAATAGTGTTATACACAGCACACCCCTAATAGTTTAATACACAGCACCCCCCTAATAGTTTAATACACAGCACCCCCCTAATAATTTAATAAACAACACCCCCCTAATAGTGTTATACACAGCACCCCCTAATAGTGTTATACACAGCACCCCCCTAATAATTTAATACACAGCACCCCCCTAATAGTGTTATACACAGCACCCCCCTAATAGTTTAATACACAGCACCCCCCTAATAGTTTAATACACAGCACCACCCTAATAGTTTAATACACAGCACCCCCCCTAATAATTTAATACACAGCACCCCCCTAATAGTGTTATACACAGCACCCCCCTAATAGTGTTATACACAGCACCTCCCTAATAGTGTTATACACAGCACCCCCCTAATAGTTTAATACACAGCACCCCCCTAATAGTGTTATACACAGCACCCCACTAATAGTTTAATACACAGCACCCCCCTAATAGTGTTATACACAGTACCCCCCTAATAGTGTTATACACAGCACCCCCCTAATAATTTAATACACAGCACCCCCCTAATAGTTTAATACACAGCACCCCCCTAATAGTGTTATACACAGCACCCCCCTAATAATGTTAAACACAGCACCCCCCTAATAATTTAATACACAGCACCCCCCTAATAGTGTTATACACAACACCCCCCTAATAGTTTAATACACAGCACCCCCCTAATAGTTTAATACACAGCACCCCCCTAATAATTTAATACACAGCACCCCCCTAATAATTTAATACACAGCACCCCCCTAATAATTTAATACACAGCGCCCCCCTAATAGTGTTATACACAGCACCCCCCTAATAGTTTAATACACAGCACCCCCCTAATAGTGTTATACACAGCACCCCCCTAATAGTGTTATACACAGCACCCCCCTAATATTTTAATACACAGCGCCCCCCTAATAGTGTTATACACAGCACCCCCCTAATAGTGTTATACACAGCACCCCCCTAATAGTGTTATACACAGCACCCCCCTAATAGTTTAATACACAGCACCCCCTAATAGTGTTATACACAGCACCCCCTAATAATTTAATACACAGCACCCCCTAATAGTGTTATACACAGCACCCCCTAATAGTGTTATACACAGCAACTCCCTAATAGTGTTATACACAGCACCCCAATAATAGTGTTATACACAGCACCCCCCTAATATTTTAATACAGAGCGCCCCCCTAATAGTGTTATACACAGCACCCCCCTAATAGTTTAATACACAGCACCCCCCTAATAGTGTTATACACAGCACCCCCCTAATATTTTAATACACAGCACCCCCCTAATAGTTTAATACACAGCACCCCCATAATAGTTTAATACACAGCACCCCCCTAATAATTTAATACACAGCACCCCCTAATAGTGTTATACACAGCACCCCCTAATAGTGTTATACACAGCACCTCCCTAATAGTGTTATACACAGCACCCCCATAATAATTTAATACACAGCACCCCCCTAATAGTGTTATACACAGCACCCCCCTAATAGTGTTATACACAGCACCCCCCTAATAATTTAATACACAGCACCCCCCTAATAGTTTAATACACAGCACCCACCTAATAGTGTTATACACAGCACCCCCCTAATAGTGTTATACACAGCACCCCCCTAATAGTTTAATAAACAGCACCCCAATAATAGTGTTATACACAGCACCACCCTAATAGTTTAATACACAGCACCCCCCTAATAGTTTAATACACAGCACCCCCCTAATAGTTTAATACACAGCACCCCCCTAATAGTTTAATACACAGCACCCCCCAATAGTGTTATACACAGCACTCCAATAATAGTGTTATACACAGCACCCCCCTAATATTTTAATACACAGCGCCCCCCTAATAGTGTTATACACAGCACCCCCCTAATAGTTTAATACACAGCACCCCCCTAATAGTGTTATACACAGCACCCCCCTAATAGTGTTATACACAGAACCCCCCTAATATTTTAATACACAGCGCCCCCCTAATAGTGTTATACACAGCACCCCCCTAATAGTGTTATACACAGCACCCCCCTAATAGTGTTATACACAGCACCCCCCTAATAGTTTAATACACAGCACCCCCTAATAGTGTTATACACAGCACCCCCTAATAATTTAATACACAGCACCCCCTAATAGTGTTATACACAGCACCCCCTAATAGTGTTATACACAGCAACTCCCTAATAGTGTTATACACAGCACCCCAATAATAGTGTTATACACAGCACCCCCCTAATATTTTAATACAGAGCGCCCCCCTAATAGTGTTATACACAGCATCCCCCTAATAGTTTAAAACACAGCACCCCCCTAATAGTGTTATACACAGCACCCCCCTAATATTTTAATACACAGCACCCCCCTAATAGTTTAATACACAGCACCCCCATAATAGTTTAATACACAGCACCCCCCTAATAATTTAATACACAGCACCCCCTAATAGTGTTATACACAGCACCCCCTAATAGTGTTATACACAGCACCTCCCTAATAGTGTTATACACAGCACCCCCATAATAATTTAATACACAGCACCCCCCTAATAGTGTTATACACAGCACCCCCCTAATAGTGTTATACACAGCACCCCCCTAATAATTTAATACACAGCACCCCCCTAATAGTTTAATACACAGCACCCACCTAATAGTGTTATACACAGCACCCCCCTAATAGTGTTATACACAGCACCCCCCTAATAGTTTAATAAACAGCACCCCAATAATAGTGTTATACACAGCACCACCCTAATAGTTTAATACACAGCACCCCCCTAATAGTTTAATACACAGCACCCCCCTAATAGTTTAATACACAGCACCCCCCTAATACTGTTATACACAGCACCCCCCTAATAATTTAATACACAGCACCCCTCTAATAGTTTAATACACAGCATCCCCCTAATAGTGTTATAAACAGCACCCCCCTAATAGTGTTATACACAGCACCCCCCTAATAGTTTAATACACAGCACCCCCCTAATAGTTTTATACACAGCACCCCCCTAATAGTGCTATACACAGCACCCCCCTAATAGTTTAATACACAGCACCCCCCTAATAGTTTAATACACAGCACCCCCTAATAGTTTAATACACAGCACCCCCCTAATAATTTAATACACAGCACCCCCCTAATAGTGTTATACACAGCACCCCCCTAATAGTTTAATACACAGCACCCCCCCTAATAGTTTAATACACAGCACCCCCCTAATAATTTAATACACAGTACCCCCCTAATAGTGTTATACACAGCACCCCCCTAATAGTGTTATACACAGCACCTCCCTAATAGTTTAATACACAGCACCCCCCAATAGTGTTATACACAGCACCCCAATAATAGTGTTATACACAGCACCCCCCTAATAGTTTAATACACAGCACCCCCCTAATAGTTTAATACACAGCACCCCCCTAATAGTTTAATACACAGCACCCCCTAATAGTGTTATACACAGCACCCCCCTAATAGTTTAATACACAGCACCCCCCTAATACTGTTATACACAGCATCCCCCTAATACTGTTATACACAGCACCCCCCTAATAGTGTTATACACAGCACCCCCCTAATAATTTAACACACAGCACCCCCCTAATAGTGTTATACACAGCACCCCAATAATATTGTTATACTCAGCACCCCAATATTTTAATACACAGCGCCCCCTAATAGTGTTATACACAGCACCCCCCTAATAGTGTTATACACAGCACCCCCCTAATAATTTAATACACAGCACCCCCCTAATAGTTTAATACACAGCACCCCCCTAATAGTGTTATACACAGCACCCCCTAATAGTGTTATACACAGCACCCCCCTAATAATTTAATACACAGCACCCCCCTAATAATTTAATACACAGCACCCCCCTAATAGTTTAATACACAGCATCCCCTAATAGTGATATACACAGCACCCCCCTAATAGTTTAATACACAGCACCCCCCTAATAGTGTTATACACAGAACCCCCCTAATAGTGTTATACACAGCACCCTCCTAATAGTTTAATACACAGCACCTCCCTAGTAGTGTTATACACAGCACCCCCCTAATAATTTCATACACAGCACCCACCTAATAGTTTAATACACAGCACCCCCCTAATAGTTTAATACACAGCACCCCCCTAATAGTGTTATACACAGCACCCCCATAATAATTTAATACACAGCACCCCCTAATAGTGTTATACACAGCACCCCCCTAATAGTGTTATACACAGCACCCCCCAAATAGTTTAATACACAGCACCCCCCTAATAGTGTTATACACAGCACCCCCCTAATAGTGTTATACACAGCACCCCCCTAATAGTTTAATACACAGCACCCCAATAATAGTGTTATACACAGCACCCCCCTAACAGTTTAATACACAGCACCCCCCTAATAGTGTTATACACAGCACCCCCCTAATAGTGTTATACACAGCACCCCCCTAATACTGTTATACACAGCACCCCCCTAATAGTGTTATACACAGCACCCCCCTAATAATTTAATACACAGCACCCCCCTAATAGTGTTATGCACAGCACCCCAATAATAGTGTTATACACAGCACCCCAATATTTTAATACACAGCTCCCCCCTAATAGTGTTATACACAGCACTCCCCTAATAGTGTTATACACAGCACCCCCCTAATAATTTAATACACAGCACCCCCCTAATAGTTTAATACACAGCACCCCCCTAATAGTGTTATACACAGCACCCCCCTAATTGTGTTATACACAGCACCCCCTTAATAATTTAATACACAGCACCCCCCTAATAGTTTTATACACAGCACCCACCTAATAGTGTTATACACAGCACCCCCCTAATAGTGTTATACACAGCACCCCCCTAAAAGTTTAATAAACAGCACCCCAATAATAGTGTTATACACAGCACCCCCCTAATAGTTTAATACACAGCACCCCCCTAATAGTGTTATACACAGCACCCCCTAATAGTGTTATACACAGCACCCCCCTAATACTGTTATACAAAGCACCCCCCTAATAATTTAATACACAGCACCCCCCCTAATAGTTTAATACACAGCATCCCCCTAATAGTGTTATAAACAACACCCCCCTAATAGTGTTATACACAGCACCCCCTTAATAGTTTAATACACAGCACCCCCTAATAGTTTTATACACAGCACCCCCCTAATAGTGTTATACACAGCACCCCCTAATAGTTTAATACACAGCACCCCCCTAATAGTTTAATACACAGCACCCCCCTAATAGTTTAATACACAGCACCCCCCTAATAATTTAATACACAGCACCCCCTAATAGTGTTATACACAGCACCCCTCTAATAGTTTAATACACAGCACCCCCCTAATACTGTTATACACAGCACCCCCCTAATACTGTTATACACAGCACCCCCCTAATAGTGTTATACACAGCACCCCCCTAATAATTTAACACACAGCACCCCCCTAATAGTGTTATACACAGCACCCCAATAATATTGTTATACACAGCACCCCAATAATATTGTTATACTCAGCACCCCAATATTTTAAAACACAGCGCCCCCTAATAGTGTTATACACAGCACCCCCCTAATAGTGTTATACACAGCACCCCCCTAATAATTTAATACACAGCACCCCCCTAATAGTTTAATACACAGCACCCCCCTAATAGTGCTATACACAGCACCCCCCTAATAGTGTTATACACAGCACCCCCTTAATAATTTAATACACAGCACCCCCCTAATAGTTTAATACACAGCACCCCACTAATAGTTTAATACACAGCACCCCCCTAATAGTGTTATACACAGCACCCCCCTAATAGTGTTATACACAGCACCCCCCTAATAATTTAATACACAGCACCCCCCTAATAGTTTAATACACAGCACCCCCCTAATAGTGTTATACACAGCACCCCCCTAATATTTTAATACACAGCACCCCCCTAATAGTTTAATACACAGCACCCCCATAATAGTTTAATACACAGCACCCCCCTAATAATTTAATACACAGCACCCCCTAATAGTGTTATACACAGCACCCCCTAATAGTGTTATACACAGCACCTCCCTAATAGTGTTATACACAGCACCCCCATAATAATTTAATACACAGCACCCCCCTAATAGTGTTATACACAGCACCCCCCTAATAGTGTTATACACAGCACCCCCCTAATAATTTAATACACAGCACCCCCCTAATAGTTTAATACACAGCAACCACCTAATAGTGTTATACACAGCACCCCCCTAATAGTGTTATACACAGCACCCCCCTAATAGTTTAATAAACAGCACCCCAATAATAGTGTTATACACAGCACCACCCTAATAGTTTAATACACATCACCCCCCTAATAGTTTAATACACAGCACCCCCCTAATAGTTTAATACACAGCACCCCCCTAATAGTTTAATACACAGCACCCCCCAATAGTGTTATACACAGCACTCCAATAATAGTGTTATACACAGCACCCCCCTAATATTTTAATACACAGCGCCCCCCTAATAGTGTTATACACAGCACCCCCCTAATAGTTTAATACACAGCACCCCCCTAATAGGGTTATACACAGCACCCCCCTAATAGTGTTATACACAGAACCCCCCTAAAATTTTAATACACAGCGCCCCCCTAATAGTGTTATACACAGCACCCCCCTAATAGTGTTATACACAGCACCCCCCTAATAGTGTTATACACAGCACCCCCCTAATAGTTTAATACACAGCACCCCCTAATAGTGTTATACACAGCACCCCCTAATAATTTAATACACAGCACCCCCTAATAGTGTTATACACAGCACCCCCTAATAGTGTTATACACAGCAACTCCCTAATAGTGTTATACACAGCCCAATAATAGTGTTATACACAGCACCCCCCTAATATTTTAATACAGAGCGCCCCCCTAATAGTGTTATACACAGCACCCCCCTAATAGTTTAATACACAGCACCCCCCTAATAGTGTTATACACAGCACCCCTCTAATATTTTAATACACAGCACCCCCCTAATAGTTTAATACACAGCACCCCCATAATAGTTTAATACACAGCACCCCCCTAATAATTTAATACACAGCACCCCCTAATAGTGTTATACACAGCACCCCCTAATAGTGTTATACACAGCACCTCCCTAATAGTGTTATACACAGCACCCCCATAATAATTTAATACACAGCACCCCCCTAATAGTGTTATACACAGCACCCCCCTAATAGTGTTATACACAGCACCCCCCTAATAATTTAATACACAGCACCCCCCTAATAGTTTAATACACAGCACCCACCTAATAGTGTTATACACAGCACCCCCCTAATAGTGTTATACACAGCACCCCCCTAATAGTTTAATAAACAGCACCCCAATAATAGTGTTATACACAGCACCACCCTAATAGTTTAATACACAGCACCCCCCTAATAGTTTAATACACAGCCACCCCCCTAATAGTTTAATACACAGCACCCCCCTAATACTGTTATACACAGCACCCCCCCTAATAATTTAATACACAGCACCCCTCTAATAGTTTAATACACAGCATCCCCCTAATAGTGTTATAAACAGCACCCCCCTAATAGTGTTATACACAGCACCCCCCTAATAGTTTAATACACAGCACCCCCCTAATAGTTTTATACACAGCACCCCAATAATAGTGTTATACACAGCACCACCCTAATAGTTTAATACACAGCACCCCCCTAATAGTTTAATACACAGCACCCCCCTAATAGTTTAATACACAGCACCCCCCTAATAGTTTAATACACAGCACCCCCTAATAGTTTAATACACAGCACCCCCCTAATAATTTAATACACAGCACCCCCCTAATAGTGTTATACACAGCACCCCCCTAATAGTTTAATACACAGCACCCCCCCCCCCTAATAGTTTAATACACAGCACCCCCCTAATAATTTAATACACAGTACCCCCCTAATAGTTTAATACACAGCACCCCCCTAATAGTTTAATACACAGCACCCCCCTAATAGTTTAATACACAGCACCCCCCTAATACTGTTATACACAGCATCCCCCTAATACTGTTATACACAGCACCCCCCTAATAGTGTTATACACAGCACCCCCCTAATAATTTAACACACAGCACCCCCCTAATAGTGTTATACACAGCACCCCAATAATATTGTTATACTCAGCACCCCAATATTTTAATACACAGCGCCCCCTAATAGTGTTATACACAGCACCCCCCTAATAGTGTTATACACAGCACCCCCCTAATAGTGTTATACACAGCACCCCACTAATAGTTTAATACACAGCACCCCCTAATAGTGTTATACACAGTACCCCCCCTAATAGTGTTATACACAGCACCCCCCTAATAATTTAATACACAGCACCCCCCTAATAGTTTAATACACAGCACCCCCCTAATAGTGTTATACACAGCACCCCCCCTAATAATGTTAAACACAGCACCCCCCTAATAATTTAATACACAGCACCCCCCTAATAGTGTTATACACAACACCCCCCTAATAGTTTAATACACAGCACCCCCCTAATAGTTTAATACACAGCACCCCCCTAATAATTTAATACACAGCACCCCCCTAATAATTTAATACACAGCACCCCCCTAATAATTTAATACACAGCACCCCCTTAATAGTGTTATACACAGCACCCCCCCTAATAGTGTTATACACAGCACCTCCCTAATAGTGTTATACACAGCACCCCCCTAATAGTTTAATACACAGCACCCCCCAATAGTGTTATACACAGCACTCCAATAATAGTGTTATACACAGCACCCCCCTAATATTATAATACACAGCGCCCCCCTAATAGTGTTATACACAGCACCCCCCTAATAGTTTAATACACAGCACCCCCCTAATAGTGTTATACACAGCACCCCCCTAATAGTGTTATACACAGCACCCCCCTAATATTTTAATACACAGCGCCCCCCTAATAGTGTTATACACAGCACCCCCTAATAGTTTAATACACAGCACCCCCCTAATAGTGTTATACACAGCACCCCCCTAATAGTGTTATACACAGCACCCCCCTAATAGTGTTATACACAGCACCCCCCTAATATTTTAATACAGAGCGCCCCCCTAATAGTGTTATACACAGCACCCCCTAATAGTTTAATACACAGCACCCCCCTAATAGTGTTATACACAGCACCCCCCTAATATTTTAATACACAGCACCCCCCTAATAGTTTAATACACAGCACCCCCATAATAGTTTAATACACAGCACCCCCCTAATAATTTAATACACAGCACCCCTAATAGTGTTATACACAGCACCCCCCTAATAGTGTTATACACAGCACCTCCCTAATAGTGTTATACACAGCACACCCATAATAATTTAATACACAGCACCCCCCTAATAGTGTTATACACAGCACCTTCCTAATAGTGTTATACACAGCACCCCCCTAATAATTTAATACACAGCACCCCCCTAATAGTTTAATACACAGCACCCACCTAATAGTGTTATACACAGCACCCCCCTAATAGTGTTATACACAGCACCCCCCTAATAGTTTAATAAACAGCACCCCAATAATAGTGTTATACACAGCACCACCCTAATAGTTTAATACACAGCACCCCCCTAATAGTTTAATACACAGCACCCCCCTAATAGTTTAATACACAGCACCCCCCTAATAGTTTAATACACAGCACCCCCCAATAGTGTTATACACAGCACTCCAATAATAGTGTTATACACAGCACCCCCCTAATATTTTAATACACAGCGCCCCCCTAATAGTGTTATACACAGCACCCCCCTAATAGTTTAATACACAGCACCCCCCTAATAGTGTTATACACAGCACCCCCCTAATAGTGTTATACACAGAACCCCCCTAATATTTTAATACACAGCGCCCCCCTAATAGTGTTATACACAGCACCCCCCTAATAGTGTTATACACAGCACCCCCCTAATAGTGTTATACACAGCACCCCCCTAATAGTTTAATACACAGCACCCCCTAATAGTGTTATACACAGCACCCCCTAATAATTTAATACACAGCACCCCCCAATAGTGTTATACACAGCACCCCCTAATAGTGTTATACACAGCAACTCCCTAATAGTGTTATACACAGCACCCCAATAATAGTGTTATACACAGCACCCCCCTAATATTTTAATACAGAGCGCCCCCCTAATAGTGTTATACACAGCACCCCCCTAATAGTTTAATACACAGCACCCCCCTAATAGTGTTATACACAGCACCCCCCTAATATTTTAATACACAGCACCCCCCTAATAGTTTAATACACAGCACCCCCCTAATAGTTTAATACACAGCACCCCCATAATAGTTTAATACACAGCACCCCCCTAATAATTTAATACACAGCACCCCCTAATAGTGTTATACACAGCACCCCCTAATAGTGTTATACACAGCACCTCCCTAATAGTGTTATACACAGCACCCCCATAATAATTTAATACACAGCACCCCCCTAATAGTGTTATACACAGCACCCCCCTAATAGTGTTATACACAGCACCCCCCCTAATAATTTAATACACAGCACCCCCCTAATAGTTTAATACACAGCACCCACCTAATAGTGTTATACACAGCACCCCCCTAATAGTGTTATACACAGCACCCCCCTAATAGTTTAATAAACAGCACCCCAATAATAGTGTTATACACAGCACCCCCCTAATAGTTTAATACACAGCACCCCCCTAATAGTTTAATACACAGCACCCCCTAATAGTTTAATACACAGCACCCCCCTAATACTGTTATACACAGCACCCCCCTAATAATTTAATACACAGCACCCCTCTAATAGTTTAATACACAGCATCCCCCTAATAGTGTTATAAACAGCACCCCCTAATAGTGTTATACACAGCACCCCCCTAATAGTTTAATACACAGCACCCCCCTAATAGTTTTATACACAGCACCCCCCTAATAGTGTTATACACAGCACCCCCCTAATAGTTTAATACACAGCACCCCCCTAATAGTTTAACACACAGCACCCCCTAATAGTTTAATACACAGCACCCCCCTAATAATTTAATACACAGCACCCCCCTAATAGTGTTATACACAGCACCCCCCTAATAGTTTAATACACAGCACCCCCCCCCCTAATAGTTTAATACACAGCACCCCCCTAATAATTTAATACACAGTACCCCCCTAATAGTGTTATACACAGCACCCCCTAATAGTGTTATACACAGCACCTCCCTAATAGTGTTATACACAGCACCCCCCTAACAGTTTAATACACAGCACCCCCCAATAGTGTTATACACAGCACCCCAATAATAGTGTTATACACAGCACCCCCCTAATAGTTTAATACACAGCACCCCCCTAATAGTTTAATACACAGCACCCCCCTAATAGTTTAATACACAGCACCCCCTAATAGTGTTATACACAGCACCCCCTAATAGTTTAATACACAGCACCCCCCTAATACTGTTATACACAGCACCCCCCTAATAGTGTTATACACAGCACCCCCCTAATAATTTAACACACAGCACCCCCCTAATAGTGTTATACACAGCACCCCAATAATATTGTTATACTCAGCACCCCAATATTTTAATACACAGCGCCCCCTAATAGTGTTATACACAGCACCCCCCTAATAGTGTTATACACAGCACCCCCCTAATAGTGTTATACACAGCACCCCACTAATAGTTTAATACACAGCACCCCCCTAATA
Source organism: Leptodactylus fuscus (assembly GCF_031893055.1). Taxonomy (NCBI): domain Eukaryota; kingdom Metazoa; phylum Chordata; class Amphibia; order Anura; family Leptodactylidae; genus Leptodactylus; species Leptodactylus fuscus. Next base: position 16,648 of record NW_027440780.1, on the reverse strand, counting down.
GTGTTATACACAGTACCCCCCTAATAGTGTTATACACAGCACCCCCCTAATAATTTAATACACAGCACCCCCCTAATAGTTTAATACACAGCACCCCCCTAATAGTGTTATACACAGCACCCCCCTAATAATGTTAAACACAGCACCCCCTAATAATTTAATACACAGCACCCCCCTAATAGTGTTATACACAACACCCCCCTAATAGTTTAATACACAGCACCCCCCTAATAGTTTAATACACAGCACCCCCCTAATAATTTAATACACAGCACCCCCCTAATAATTTAATACACAGCACCCCCCTAATAATTTAATACACAGCACCCCCCTAATAGTGTTATACACAGCACCCCCCTAATAGTGTTATACACAGCACCTCCCTAATAGTGTTATACACAGCACCCCCCTAATAGTTTAATACACAGCACCCCCAATAGTGTTATACACAGCACTCCAATAATAGTGTTATACACAGCACCCCCCTAATATTTTAATACACAGCGCCCCCCTAATAGTGTTATACACAGCACCCCCCTAATAGTTTAATACACAGCACCCCCCTAATAGTGTTATACACAGCACCCCCCTAATAGTGTTATACACAGCACCCCCCTAATATTTTAATACACAGCGCCCCCCTAATAGTGTTATACACAGCACCCCCCTAATAGTGTTATACACAGCACCCCCCTAATAGTTTAATACACAGCACCCCCTAATAGTGTTATACACAGCACCCCTAATAGTGTTATACACAGCAACTCCCTAATAGTGTTATACACAGCACCCCCCTAATATTTTAATACACAGCACCCCCCTAATAGTTTAATACACAGCACCCCCATAATAGTTTAATACACAGCACCCCCCTAATAATTTAATACACAGCACCCCCTAATAGTGTTATACACAGCACCCCCTAATAGTGTTATACACAGCACCTCCCTAATAGTGTTATACACAGCACACCCATAATAATTTAATACACAGCACCCCCCCTAATAGTGTTATACACAGCACCTTCCTAATAGTGTTATACACAGCACCCCCCCTAATAATTTAATACACAGCACCCCCCTAATAGTTTAATACACAGCACCCACCTAATAGTGTTATACACAGCACCCCCCCTAATAGTGTTATACACAGCACCCCCCTAATAGTTTAATAAACAGCACCCCAATAATAGTGTTATACACAGCACCACCCTAATAGTTTAATACACAGCACCCCCCTAATAGTTTAATACACAGCACCCCCCTAATAGTTTAATACACAGCACCCCCCTAATAGTTTAATACACAGCACCCCCCAATAGTGTTATACACAGCACTCCAATAATAGTGTTATACACAGCACCCCCCTAATATTTTAATACACAGCGCCCCCCTAATAGTGTTATACACAGCACCCCCCCTAATAGTTTAATACACAGCACCCCCTAATAGTGTTATACACAGCACCCCCCTAATAGTGTTATACACAGAACCCCCCTAATATTTTAATACACAGCGCCCCCCTAATAGTGTTATACACAGCACCCCCCTAATAGTGTTATACACAGCACCCCCCTAATAGTGTTATACACAGAACCCCCTAATAGTTTAATACACAGCACCCCCTAATAGTGTTATACACAGCACCCCCTAATAATTTAATACACAGCACCCCCCAATAGTGTTATACACAGCACCCCCTAATAGTGTTATACACAGCAACTCCCTAATAGTGTTATACACAGCACCCCCATAATAATTTAATACACAGCACCCCCCTAATAGTGTTATACACAGCACCCCCCTAATAGTGTTATACACAGCACCCCCCTAATAATTTAATACACAGCACCCCCCTAATAGTTTAATACACAGCACCCACCTAATAGTGTTATACACAGCACCCCCCTAATAGTGTTATACACAGCACCCCCTAATAGTTTAATAAACAGCACCCCAATAATAGTGTTATACACAGCACCACCCTAATAGTTTAATACACAGCACCCCCCTAATAGTTTAATACACAGCACCCCCCTAATAGTTTAATACACAGCACCCCCCTAATACTGTTATACACAGCACCCCCCTAATAATTTAATACACAGCACCCCTCTAATAGTTTAATACACAGCATCCCCCTAATAGTGTTATAAACAGCACCCCCCTAATAGTGTTATACACAGCACCCCCCTAATAGTTAATACACAGCACCCCCCTAATAGTTTTATACACAGCACCCCCCTAATACTGTTATACACAGCATCCCCCTAATACTGTTATACACAGCACCCCCCTAATAGTGTTATACACAGCACCCCCCTAATAATTTAACACACAGCACCCCCCTAATAGTGTTATACACAGCACCCCAATAATATTGTTATACTCAGCACCCCAATATTTTAATACACAGCGCCCCCTAATAGTGTTATACACAGCACCCCCTAATAGTGTTATACACAGCACCCCCCTAATAGTGTTATACACAGCACCCCACTAATAGTTTAATACACAGCACCCCCCTAATAGTGTTATACACAGTACCCCCCTAATAGTGTTATACACAGCACCCCCCTAATAATTTAATACACAGCACCCCCCTAATAGTTTAATACACAGCACCCCCCTAATAGTGTTATACACAGCACCCCCCTAATAATGTTAAACACAGCACCCCCCTAATAATTTAATACACAGCACCCCCCCTAATAGTGTTATACACAACACCCCCTAATAGTTTAATACACAGCACCCCCCTAATAGTTTAATACACAGCACCCCCCTAATAATTTAATACACAGCACCCCCCCTAATAATTTAATACACAGCACCCCCCTAATAATTTAATACACAGCACCCCCTTAATAGTGTTATACACAGCACCCCCCTAATAGTGTTATACACAGCACCTCCCTAATAGTGTTATACACAGCACCCCCTAATAGTTTAATACACAGCACCCCCCAATAGTGTTATACACAGCACTCCAATAATAGTGTTATACACAGCACCCCCCTAATATTATAATACACAGCGCCCCCCTAATAGTGTTATACACAGCACCCCCCTAATAGTTTAATACACAGCACCCCCCTAATAGTGTTATACACAGCACCCCCCTAATAGTGTTATACACAGCACCCCCCCTAATATTTTAATACACAGCGCCCCCCTAATAGTGTTATACACAGCACCCCCTAATAGTTTAATACACAGCACCCCCCTAATAGTGTTATACACAGCACCCCCCTAATAGTGTTATACACAGCACCCCCCTAATAGTGTTATACACAGCACCCCCCTAATATTTTAATACAGAGCGCCCCCCTAATAGTGTTATACACAGCACCCCCTAATAGTTTAATACACAGCACCCCCCTAATAGTGTTATACACAGCACCCCCCTAATATTTTAATACACAGCACCCCCCTAATAGTTTAATACACAGCACCCCCATAATAGTTTAATACACAGCACCCCCCTAATAATTTAATACACAGCACCCCCTAATAGTGTTATACACAGCACCCCCTAATAGTGTTATACACAGCACCTCCCTAATAGTGTTATACACAGCACACCCATAATAATTTAATACACAGCACCCCCCTAATAGTGTTATACACAGCACCTTCCTAATAGTGTTATACACAGCACCCCCCTAATAATTTAATACACAGCACCCCCCTAATAGTTTAATACACAGCACCCACCTAATAGTGTTATACACAGCACCCCCCTAATAGTGTTATACACAGCACCCCCCTAATAGTTTAATAAACAGCACCCCAATAATAGTGTTATACACAGCACCACCCTAATAGTTTAATACACAGCACCCCCCTAATAGTTTAATACACAGCACCCCCCTAATAGTTTAATACACAGCACCCCCCTAATAGTTTAATACACAGCACCCCCCAATAGTGTTATACACAGCACTCCAATAATAGTGTTATACACAGCACCCCCCTAATATTTTAATACACAGCGCCCCCCTAATAGTGTTATACACAGCACCCCCCTAATAGTTTAATACACAGCACCCCCCTAATAGTGTTATACACAGCACCCCCCTAATAGTGTTATACACAGAACCCCCCTAATATTTTAATACACAGCGCCCCCCTAATAGTGTTATACACAGCACCCCCCTAATAGTGTTATACACAGCACCCCCCTAATAGTGTTATACACAGCACCCCCCTAATAGTTTAATACACAGCACCCCCTAATAGTGTTATACACAGCACCCCCTAATAATTTAATACACAGCACCCCCCAATAGTGTTATACACAGCACCCCCTAATAGTGTTATACACAGCAACTCCCTAATAGTGTTATACACAGCACCCCAATAATAGTGTTATACACAGCACCCCCCTAATATTTTAATACAGAGCGCCCCCCTAATAGTGTTATACACAGCACCCCCCTAATAGTTTAATACACAGCACCCCCCTAATAGTGTTATACACAGCACCCCCCTAATATTTTAATACACAGCACCCCCCTAATAGTTTAATACACAGCACCCCCCTAATAGTTTAATACACAGCACCCCCATAATAGTTTAATACACAGCACCCCCCTAATAATTTAATACACAGCACCCCCTAATAGTGTTATACACAGCACCCCCTAATAGTGTTATACACAGCACCTCCCTAATAGTGTTATACACAGCACCCCCATAATAATTTAATACACAGCACCCCCCTAATAGTGTTATACACAGCACCCCCCTAATAGTGTTATACACAGCACCCCCCTAATAATTTAATACACAGCACCCCCCTAATAGTTTAATACACAGCACCCACCTAATAGTGTTATACACAGCACCCCCCTAATAGTGTTATACACAGCACCCCCCTAATAGTTTAATAAACAGCACCCCAATAATAGTGTTATACACAGCACCCCCCTAATAGTTTAATACACAGCACCCCCCTAATAGTTTAATACACAGCACCCCCCTAATAGTTTAATACACAGCACCCCCCTAATACTGTTATACACAGCACCCCCCTAATAATTTAATACACAGCACCCCTCTAATAGTTTAATACACAGCATCCCCCTAATAGTGTTATAAACAGCACCCCCTAATAGTGTTATACACAGCACCCCCCTAATAGTTTAATACACAGCACCCCCCTAATAGTTTTATACACAGCACCCCCCTAATAGTGTTATACACAGCACCCCCCTAATAGTTTAATACACAGCACCCCCCTAATAGTTTAACACACAGCACCCCCTAATAGTTTAATACACAGCACCCCCCTAATAATTTAATACACAGCACCCCCCTAATAGTGTTATACACAGCACCCCCCTAATAGTTTAATACACAGCACCCCCCCCCCTAATAGTTTAATACACAGCACCCCCCTAATAATTTAATACACAGTACCCCCCTAATAGTGTTATACACAGCACCCCCTAATAGTGTTATACACAGCACCTCCCTAATAGTGTTATACACAGCACCCCCCTAACAGTTTAATACACAGCACCCCCCAATAGTGTTATACACAGCACCCCAATAATAGTGTTATACACAGCACCCCCCTAATAGTTTAATACACAGCACCCCCCTAATAGTTTAATACACAGCACCCCCCTAATAGTTTAATACACAGCACCCCCTAATAGTGTTATACACAGCACCCCCTAATAGTTTAATACACAGCACCCCCCTAATACTGTTATACACAGCACCCCCCTAATAGTGTTATACACAGCACCCCCCTAATAATTTAACACACAGCACCCCCCTAATAGTGTTATACACAGCACCCCAATAATATTGTTATACTCAGCACCCCAATATTTTAATACACAGCGCCCCCTAATAGTGTTATACACAGCACCCCCCCTAATAGTGTTATACACAGCACCCCCCTAATAGTGTTATACACAGCACCCCACTAATAGTTTAATACACAGCACCCCCCTAATAGTGTTATACACAGTACCCCCCTAATAGTGTTATACACAGCACCCCCCTAATAATTTAATACACAGCACCCCCCTAATAGTTTAATACACAGCACCCCCCTAATAGTGTTATACACAGCACCCCCCTAATAATGTTAAACACAGCACCCCCCTAATAATTTAATACACAGCACCCCCCTAATAGTGTTATACACAACACCCCCCTAATAGTTTAATACACAGCACCCCCCTAATAGTTTAATACACAGCACCCCCCTAATAATTTAATACACAGCACCCCCCTAATAATTTAATACACAGCACCCCCCTAATAATTTAATACACAGCACCCCCCTAATAGTGTTATACACAGCACCCCCCTAATAGTGTTATACACAGCACCTCCCTAATAGTGTTATACACAGCACCCCCCTAATAGTTTAATACACAGCACCCCCCAATAGTGTTATACACAGCACTCCAATAATAGTGTTATACACAGCACCCCCCTAATATTTTAATACACAGCGCCCCCCTAATAGTGTTATACACAGCACCCCCCTAATAGTTTAATACACAGCACCCCCCTAATAGTGTTATACACAGCACCCCCCTAATAGTGTTATACACAGCACCCCCCTAATATTTTAATACACAGCGCCCCCCTAATAGTGTTATACACAGCACCCCCCTAATAGTGTTATACACAGCACCCCCCTAATAGTTTAATACACAGCACCCCCTAATAGTGTTATACACAGCACCCCTAATAGTGTTATACACAGCAACTCCCTAATAGTGTTATACACAGCACCCCCCTAATATTTTAATACACAGCACCCCCCTAATAGTTTAATACACAGCACCCCCATAATAGTTTAATACACAGCACCCCCCTAATAATTTAATACACAGCACCCCCTAATAGTGTTATACACAGCACCCCCTAATAGTGTTATACACAGCACCTCCCTAATAGTGTTATACACAGCACACCCATAATAATTTAATACACAGCACCCCCCTAATAGTGTTATACACAGCACCTTCCTAATAGTGTTATACACAGCACCCCCCCTAATAATTTAATACACAGCACCCCCCTAATAGTTTAATACACAGCACCCACCTAATAGTGTTATACACAGCACCCCCCTAATAGTGTTATACACAGCACCCCCCTAATAGTTTAATAAACAGCACCCCAATAATAGTGTTATACACAGCACCACCCTAATAGTTTAATACACAGCACCCCCCTAATAGTTTAATACACAGCACCCCCCTAATAGTTTAATACACAGCACCCCCCTAATAGTTTAATACACAGCACCCCCCAATAGTGTTATACACAGCACTCCAATAATAGTGTTATACACAGCACCCCCCTAATATTTTAATACACAGCGCCCCCCTAATAGTGTTATACACAGCACCCCCCTAATAGTTTAATACACAGCACCCCCCTAATAGTGTTATACACAGCACCCCCCTAATAGTGTTATACACAGAACCCCCCTAATATTTTAATACACAGCGCCCCCCTAATAGTGTTATACACAGCACCCCCCTAATAGTGTTATACACAGCACCCCCCTAATAGTGTTATACACAGAACCCCCTAATAGTTTAATACACAGCACCCCCTAATAGTGTTATACACAGCACCCCCTAATAATTTAATACACAGCACCCCCCAATAGTGTTATACACAGCACCCCCTAATAGTGTTATACACAGCAACTCCCTAATAGTGTTATACACAGCACCCCAATAATAGTGTTATACACAGCACCCCCCTAATATTTTAATACAGAGCGCCCCCCTAATAGTGTTATACACAGCACCCCCCTAGTAGTTTAATACACAGCACCCCCCTAATAGTGTTATACACAGCACCCCCCTAATATTTTAATACACAGCACCCCCCTAATAGTTTAATACACAGCACCCCCATAATAGTTTAATACACAGCACCCCCCTAATAATTTAATACACAGCACCCCCTAATAGTGTTATACACAGCACCCCCTAATAGTGTTATACACAGCACCTCCCTAATAGTGTTATACACAGCACCCCCATAATAATTTAATACACAGCACCCCCCTAATAGTGTTATACACAGCACCCCCCTAATAGTGTTATACACAGCACCCCCCTAATAATTTAATACACAGCACCCCCCTAATAGTTTAATACACAGCACCCAACTAATAGTGTTATACACAGCACCCCCCTAATAGTGTTATACACAGCACCCCCCTAATAGTTTAATAAACAGCACCCCAATAATAGTGTTATACACAGCACCACCCTAATAGTTTAATACACAGCACCCCCCTAATAGTTTAATACACAGCACCCCCCTAATAGTTTAATACACAGCACCCCCCTAATACTGTTATACACAGCACCCCCCTAATAATTTAATACACAGCACCCCTCTAATAGTTTAATACACAGCATCCCCCTAATAGTGTTATAAACAGCACCCCCTAATAGTGTTATACACAGCACCCCCCTAATAGTTTAATACACAGCACCCCCCTAATAGTTTTATACACAGCACCCCCCTAATAGTGTTATACACAGCACCCCCCTAATAGTTTAATACACAGCACCCCCCTAATAGTTTAACACACAGCACCCCCTAATAGTTTAATACACAGCACCCCCCTAATAATTTAATACACAGCACCCCCCTAATAGTGTTATACACAGCACCCCCCTAATAGTTTAATACACAGCACCCCCCCCCTAATAGTTTAATACACAGCACCCCCCTAATAATTTAATACACAGTACCCCCCTAATAGTGTTATACACAGCACCCCCTAATAGTGTTATACACAGCACCTCCCTAATAGTGTTATACACAGCACCCCCCTAATAGTTTAATACACAGCACCCCCCAATAGTGTTATACACAGCACCCCAATAATAGTGTTATACACAGCACCCCCCTAATAGTTTAATACACAGCACCCCCCTAATAGTTTAATACACAGCACCCCCCTAATAGTTTAATACACAGCACCCCCTAATAGTGTTATACACAGCACCCCCTAATAGTTTAATACACAGCACCCCCCTAATACTGTTATACACAGCACCCCCCTAATAGTGTTATACACAGCACCCCCCTAATAATTTAACACACAGCACCCCCCTAATAGTGTTATACACAGCACCCCAATAATATTGTTATACTCAGCACCCCAATATTTTAATACACAGCGCCCCCTAATAGTGTTATACACAGCACCCCCCCTAATAGTGTTATACACAGCACCCCCTAATAGTGTTATACACAGCACCCCACTAATAGTTTAATACACAGCACCCCCCTAATAGTGTTATACACAGTACCCCCCTAATAGTGTTATACACAGCACCCCCCTAATAATTTAATACACAGCACCCCCCTAATAGTTTAATACACAGCACCCCCCTAATAGTGTTATACACAGCACCCCCCTGTCACGGAGCAAAGGTATACGTCTTCCTCCGGATGGTCTTTTGAATCAACACGGACGCAAGAGGTCGGGAGACAACAGCAATTTATTGTAATCCACAAAGTTAGTAGCCGGCGGCGGTCACATCAACCGTAATAACAATAAGTCCACAGAAGTCACAATCCAATAATAGCTTTGGCTCCTTGGTCCTGTAACTATATCCTGGCTCTCTACAGAGCTGTGCACAGGCCGGCTAACACATACTAACTCCTCACTACAACTATATACTAAACTGTTACTTCCTATACCTGGGGGTGGGAAGGGCTGAGTCACAGATCCTTCCCCCCTCACCTATGCCAAGGAGAGCAGACTCCCTGTCTCTTTTGAACAATGCACAGTCCAACATCTTCTTGGAGACACTGATCAGATTATCTCCACCCATTGTCCTCACTGGTCCTCACTAGTTAGAGGTATTTGCATACAATGTGCTAACACACTAGACCCCAATCAGCCAACTACACACTGATGTTTACAACAGGTTAGAGAATACATTCCACATGAAATATATATTACACATTGCCTATTGCCGGACTCTAACCATCCCGTGACAACCCCTCCCCCTCTCAAAACATGTGCATGACACAATTGGCCTACACAGGTAAATTGGGGAATGCACATCAGTCTCTATAGCTCATATGTCTTCCTGCCGGGATAACCCATCTGTGTTCTGGTGTTGGTTCCCTCGGCGGTACTGAATGGTAAAGTTGTAGGGTTGAAGGGCTGGCATCTGGCAGAAAATCCGGTCGATCCATGTTGGCGTCTCTCTGAGCTTGGCTTCGGGTCACTGCTCCCACAAAGTGGCACTGTAGATTTCCAACATCGTTGCCTAACAGAACATCGGCCGGCAGCCCGCTCATCACACCAATTGTGCATCGTTTTGGTCCATAACCATAGTCGAGTTCCACGGTAGCTTTAGGAATACGTTTCCGAGTACCTCCTGCCAACTCGATAGAAAGGCCAGGGCCCTCCTCTAGGGCCTCGGGTCGAACTACTCGGGGGTCCGCTACCGTTAGGAAAGCTCCCGAGTCCCGGAATCCAACAACTGTTCGGCCATCCAGTAGGACCTCCTGCAAGTGCTTCCTCTGAAGGTTTGCGGGATGTGTGGCGGAAGGCTGAATCCCATAGACCCCTGGAGGTGGAACAGATGGGTCATTCATGGAGTCATCTGGAAATGGGGCCAAACTTTCTGTCCTAGGGGTGGTTCCCAGGTAGTGAATAGGCCGGGATGCCACGGTGGCCCGTGCCCCCATGTTAACAGGGCAACTAGCTTGCAAATGTCCAGGCCGCCCGCACCCAAAACATCTGCGCTCTAGAGTTCTTCCAGTAGGTCGTTGTCTAGGGACAGGGTTGTTCATAGCTGGAGGCCGATGGGCTGGGGCAGGGGTAGAGGGGGAATTGTAATCCTGAGGCCGGGCACGAAAGGTGGGTGGCTGGATGAAGGGTGTCTGGCGGACTGTGGTAGTTTTCCGCTCCTCTGCAAACAACCTCTTCCACTGCGGCTTGATGGTCAGGCCCTCATCTGCAAGGGAAGCAGCTTGCTCAACTGTGGCTGGGTTCCGTTCCAGCACCCACTCACGGATCTCAGCGGGGCACTGGGAAAAGAACTGTTCCTTAAGTATGACTTGGAGGATCTTATCGACTGTGACAGCCTCCTCTCCTTCTAGCCAGCGCTTGCATGCTTGCTTCAACTTGTGGGCGAACATGTGGAAGGAGCTTCCCCCATTGTAAGACAAAGAGCGGAACTGAACTCGGTAGGACTCTGGAGTGACTGCATAATACTTCTGCACCGCTCTTTTAATGGCCTCATAGTCCCGCTGATCACTAGGGTCCATGGCTCTGAGAGCTTCCGCAGCCCCATCTCGTAGGTGCCCCACCAGATACCGGACCCAATCCTTCTCTGGGACTTCCATCAGGTGGCACTGGTGTTCGAAGTCCTGAAAATATCCATCAACATCCCCAGCCGCTTCATCAAAGGTCTTGAAGTGTTTATGGGAGACATATTGTGGTTCTCTCAGTGTTGGGCTGGGGGTCGACGTTTGATTATAATTCCGCATAGTTATCTCAGCCATTCGCATTTCATGCGCCATTCTTTCCTTTTCATGCGCCATTCTCTGTTCCTCCTTCTCCGTTTCCTGAGCCCTCTGTAATGCTCTACTCCTTTGCTCTGCAGTTGCTCCTAGCCCCAGCACTGCCAATTCCTCCTCATACAAAACAACCCATCTGCTCTTTTGGGTCTGTACCTGCCACTCCCGTATCTCTCCAGTCTCCTGGGGGCAGCCCTCCTCATGGTCGCTTTGCAGGGTCATCTCCTCCAGTGCCTCGATCAGTTGCTCTTTCGTTCTTCCCTGGTAACTCAGGTTTAGTTCCCGGGCCCTTACTTGTAGACTTGCCATAGTCCAGTTCCTGTATTCTGAGGTTGTGGCTCCATTAATCGCTGAGCTGCTGTAGTCCATCTCGCTGTCCGCTGTTGATCCCACCGCTGCCAACCAGTTGTCACGGAGCAAAGGTATACGTCTTCCTCCGGATGGTCTTTTGAATCAACACGGACGCAAGAGGTCGGGAGACAACAGCAATTTATTGTAATCCACAAAGTTAGTAGCCGGCGGCGGTCACATCAACCGTAATAACAATAAGTCCACAGAAGTCACAATCCAATGATAGCTTTGGCTCCTTGGTCCTGTAACTATATCCTGGCTCTCTACAGAGCTGTGCACAGGCCGGCTAACACATACTAACTCCTCACTACAACTATATACTAAACTGTTACTTCCTATACCTGGGGGTGGGAAGGGCTGAGTCACAGATCCTTCCCCCCTCACCTATGCCAAGGAGAGCAGACTCCCTGTCTCTTTTGAACAATGCACAGTCCAACATCTTCTTGGAGACACTGATCAGATTATCTCCACCCATTGTCCTCACTGGTCCTCACTAGTTAGAGGTATTTGCATACAATGTGCTAACACACTAGACCCCAATCAGCCAACTACACACTGATGTTTACAACAGGTTAGAGAATACATTCCACATGAAATATATATTACACATTGCCTATTGCCGGACTCTAACCATCCCGTGACACCCCCTAATAATGTTAAACACAGCACCCCCCTAATAATTTAATACACAGCACCCCCCTAATAGTGTTATACACAACACCCCCCTAATAGTTTAATACACAGCACCCCCCTAATAGTTTAATACACAGCACCCCCCTAATAATTTAATACACAGCACCCCCCTAATAATTTAATACACAGCACCCCCCTAATAATTTAATACACAGCACCCCCCTAATAGTGTTATACACAGCACCCCCCTAATAGTGTTATACACAGCACCTCCCTAATAGTGTTATACACAGCACCCCCCTAATAGTTTAATACACAGCACCCCCCAATAGTGTTATACACAGCACTCCAATAATAGTGTTATACACAGCACCCCCCTAATATTTTAATACACAGCGCCCCCCTAATAGTGTTATACACAGCACCCCCCTAATAGTTTAATACACAGCACCCCCCTAATAGTGTTATACACAGCACCCCCCTAGTAGTGTTATACACAGCACCCCCCTAATATTTTAATACACAGCGCCCCCCTAATAGTGTTATACACAGCACCCCCCTAATAGTGTTATACACAGCACCCCCCTAATAGTGTTATACACAGCACCCCCCTAATAGTTTAATACACAGCACCCCCTAATAGTGTTATACACAGCACCCCCTAATAGTGTTATACACAGCAACTCCCTAATAGTGTTATACACAGCACCCCAATAATAGTGTTATACACAGCACCCCCCTAATATTTTAATACAGAGCGCCCCCCTAATAGTGTTATACACAGCACCCCCCTAATAGTTTAATACACAGCACCCCCCTAATAGTGTTATACACAGCACCCCCCTAATATTTTAATACACAGCACCCCCCTAATAGTTTAATACACAGCACCCCCATAATAGTTTAATACACAGCACCCCCCTAATAATTTAATATACAGCACCCCCTAATAGTGTTATACACAGCACCCCCTAATAGTGTTATACACAGCACCCCCTAATAGTGTTATACACAGCACCTCCCTAATAGTGTTATACACAGCACCCCCATAATAATTTAATACACAGCACCCCCCTAATAGTGTTATACACAGCACCCCCCTAATAGTGTTATACACAGCACCCCCCTAATAATTTAATACACAGCACCCCCCTAATAGTTTAATACACAGCACCCACCTAATAGTGTTATACACAGCACCCCCCTAATAGAGTTATACACAGCACCCCCCTAATAGTTTAATAAACAGCACCCCAATAATAGTGTTATACACAGCACCCCCCTAATAGTTTAATACACAGCACCCCCCTAATAGTTTAATACACAGCACCCCCCTAATAGTTTAATACACAGCACCCCCCTAATAGTTTAATACACAGCACCCCCCAATAGTGTTATACACAGCACTCCAATAATAGTGTTATACACAGCACCCCCCTAATATTTTAATACACAGCGCCCCCCTAATAGTGTTATACACAGCACCCCCCTAATAGTTTAATACACAGCACCCCCCTAATAGTGTTATACACAGCACCCCCCTAATAGTGTTATACACAGAACCCCCCTAATATTTTAATACACAGCGCCCCCCTAATAGTGTTATACACAGCACCACCCTAATAGTGTTATACACAGCACCCCCCTAATAGTGTTATACACAGCACCCCCCTAATAGTTTAATACACAGCACCCCCTAATAGTGTTATACACAGCACCCCCTAATAATTTAATACACAGCACCCCCTAATAGTGTTATACACAGCACCCCCTAATAGTGTTATACACAGCAACTCCCTAATAGTGTTATACACAGCACCCCAATAATAGTGTTATACACAGCACCCCCCTAATATTTTAATACAGAGCGCCCCCCTAATAGTGTTATACACAGCACCCCCCTAATAGTTTAATACTCAGCACCCCCCTAATAGTGTTATACACAGCACCCCCCTAATATTTTAATACACAGCACCCCCCTAATAGTTTAATACACAGCACCCCCATAATAGTTTAATACACAGCACCCCCCTAATAATTTAATACACAGCACCCCCTAATAGTGTTATACACAGCACCCCCTAATAGTGTTATACACAGCACCTCCCTAATAGTGTTATACACAGCACCCCCATAATAATTTAATACACAGCACCCCCCTAATAGTGTTATACACAGCACCCCCCTAATAGTGTTATACACAGCACCCCCCTAATAATTTAATACACAGCACCCCCCTAATAGTTTAATACACAGCACCCACCTAATAGTGTTATACACAGCACCCCCCTAATAGTGTTATACACAGCACCCCCCTAATAGTTTAATAAACAGCACCCCAATAATAGTGTTATACACAGCACCACCCTAATAGTTTAATACACAGCACCCCCCTAATAGTTTAATACACAGCACCCCCCTAATAGTTTAATACACAGCACCACCCTAATACTGTTATACACAGCACCCCCCTAATAATTTAATACACAGCACCCCTCTAATAGTTTAATACACAGCATCCCCCTAATAGTGTTATAAACAGCACCCCCTAATAGTGTTATACACAGCACCCCCCTAATAGTTTAATACACAGCACCCCCCTAATAGTTTTATACACAGCACCCCCCTAATAGTGTTATACACATCACCCCCCTAATAGTTTAATACACAGCACCCCCCTAATAGTTTAATACACAGCACCCCCTAATAGTTTAATACACAGCACCCCCCTAATAATTTAATACACAGCACCCCCCTAATAATTTAATACACAGCACCCCTCTAATAGTTTAATACACAGCATCCCCCTAATAGTGTTATAAACAGCACCCCCTAATAGTGTTATACACAGCACCCCCCTAATAGTTTAATACACAGCACCCCCCTAATAGTTTTATACACAGCACCCCCCTAATAGTGTTATACACAGCACCCCCCTAATAGTTTAATACACAGCACCCCCCTAATAGTTTAACACACAGCACCCCCTAATAGTTTAATACACAGCACCCCCCTAATAATTTAATACACAGCACCCCCCTAATAGTGTTATACACAGCACCCCCCTAATAGTTTAATACACAGCACCCCCCCCCTAATAGTTTAATACACAGCACCCCCCTAATAATTTAATACACAGTACCCCCCTAATAGTGTTATACACAGCACCCCCTAATAGTGTTATACACAGCACCTCCCTAATAGTGTTATACACAGCACCCCCCTAACAGTTTAATACACAGCACCCCCCAATAGTGTTATACACAGCACCCCAATAATAGTGTTATACACAGCACCCCCCTAATAGTTTAATACACAGCACCCCCCTAATAGTTTAATACACAGCACCCCCCTAATAGTTTAATACACAGCACCCCCTAATAGTGTTATACACAGCACCCCCTAATAGTTTAATACACAGCACCCCCCTAATACTGTTATACACAGCACCCCCCTAATAGTGTTATACACAGCACCCCCCTAATAATTTAACACACAGCACCCCCCTAATAGTGTTATACACAGCACCCCAATAATATTGTTATACTCAGCACCCCAATATTTTAATACACAGCGCCCCCTAATAGTGTTATACACAGCACCCCCCCTAATAGTGTTATACACAGCACCCCCCTAATAGTGTTATACACAGCACCCCACTAATAGTTTAATACACAGCACCCCCCTAATAGTGTTATACACAGCACCCCCCTAATAATTTAATACACAGCACCCCCCTAATAGTTTAATACACAGCACCCCCCTAATAGTGTTATACACAGCACCCCCCTAATAATGTTAAACACAGCACCCCCCTAATAATTTAATACACAGCACCCCCCTAATAGTGTTATACACAACACCCCCCTAATAGTTTAATACACAGCACCCCCCTAATAGTTTAATACACAGCACCCCCCTAATAATTTAATACACAGCACCCCCCTAATAATTTAATACACAGCACCCCCCTAATAATTTAATACACAGCACCCCCCTAATAGTGTTATACACAGCACCCCCCTAATAGTGTTATACACAGCACCTCCCTAATAGTGTTATACACAGCACCCCCCTAATAGTTTAATACACAGCACCCCCCAATAGTGTTA
>NW_027440779.1:0-62905 GCF_031893055.1 Leptodactylus fuscus | reverse complement strand
TCATAGGCTAGCTGGGTGATCTTGCAACTTGTATCATGTCGGAGTTTGATTTTCCCCATAGGGTTTCATTGATCGTGTATTCTTGAGTGTAGCTCTGGCTGAGAAGGTCGCAGCCATGGGAAAGTTGACAGTTAAGCCTATCTAGTGACAGCCCATCATAGGCTAGCTGGGTGATCTTGCAACTTGTATCATGTCGGAGTTTGATTTTCCCCATAGGGTTTCATTGATCGTGTATTCTTGAGTGTAGCTCTGGCTGAGAAGGTCCCAGCCATGGGAAAGTTGACAGTTAAGCCTATCTAGTGACAGCCCATCATAGGCTAGCTGGGTGATCTTGCAACTTGTATCATGCCGGAGTTGGATTTTCCCCATAGAGTTTCATTGATCGTTTACTCGGCAACTTCTATCAAGCAGGAGTTTAATTTTCCCCATAGCGCTTCATTGATCGTGTACTCTTGAGTGTAGCTCGGGCTGAGAACGACGCAGCCATGGGAAAGTTGACAGTTAAGCCTATCTAGTGACAGCCCATCATAGGCTAGCTGGGTGATCTTGCAACTTGTATCATGTCGGAGTTTGATTTTCCCCATAGGGTTTCATTGATCGTGTATTCTTGAGTGTAGCTCTGGCTGAGAAGGTCGCAGCCATGGGAAAGTTGACAGTTAAGCCTATCTAGTGACAGCCCATCATAGGCTAGCTGGGTGATCTTGCAACTTGTATCATGTCGGAGTTTGATTTTCCCCATAGGGTTTCATTGATCGTGTATTCTTGAGTGTAGCTCTGGCTGAGAAGGTCGCAGCCATGGGAAAGTTGACAGTTAAGCCTATCTAGTGACAGCCCATCATAGGCTAGCTGGGTGATCTTGCAACTTGTATCATGCCGGAGTTGGATTTTCCCCATAGAGTTTCATTGATCGTTTACTCGGCAACTTCTATCAAGCAGGAGTTTAATTTTCCCCATAGCGCTTCATTGATCGTGTACTCTTGAGTGTAGCTCGGGCTGAGAACGACGCAGCCATGGGAAAGTTGACAGTTAAGCATATCTAGTGACAGCCCATCATAGGCTAGCTGGGTGATCTTGCAACTTGTATCATGTCGGAGTTTGATTTTCCCCATAGGGTTTCATTGATCGTGTATTCTTGAGTGTAGCTCTGGCTGAGAAGGTCGCAGCCATGGGAAAGTTGACAGTTAAGCCTATCTAGTGACAGCCCATCATAGGCTAGCTGGGTGATCTTGCAACTTGTATCATGCCGGAGTTGGATTTTCCCCATAGGGTTTCATTGATCGTTTACTCGGCAACTTCTATCAAGCAGGAGTTTAATTTTCCCCGTAGCGCTTCATTGATCGTGTACTCTTGAGTGTAGCTCGGGCTGAGAACGACGCAGCCATGGGAAAGTTGACAGTTAAGCCTATCTAGTGACAGCCCATCATAGGCTAGCTGGGTGATCTTGCAACTTGTATCATGTCGGAGTTTGATTTTCCCCATAGGGTTTCATTGATCGTGTATTCTTGAGTGTAGCTCTGGCTGAGAAGGTCGCAGCCATGGGAAAGTTGACAGTTAAGCCTATCTAGTGACAGCCCATCATAGGCTAGCTGTGTGATCTTGCAACTTGTATCATGTCGGAGTTTGATTTTCCCCATAGGGTTTCATTGATCGTGTATTCTTGAGTGTAGCTCTGGCTGAGAAGGTCGCAGCCATGGGAAAGTTGACAGTTAAGCCTATCTAGTGACAGCCCATCATAGGCTAGCTGTGTGATCTTGCAACTTGTATGATGTCGGAGTTTGATTTTCCCCATAGGGTTTCATTGATCGTGTATTCTTGAGTGTAGCTCTGGCTGAGAAGGTCGCAGCCATGGGAAAGTTGACAGTTAAGCCTATCTAGTGACAGCCCATCATAGGCTACCTGGGTGATCTTGCAACTTGTATCATGCCGGAGCTGGATTTTCCCCATAGAGTTTCATTGATCGTTTACTCGGCAACTTCTATCAAGCAGGAGTTTAATTTTCCCCATAGCGCTTCATTGATCGTGTACTCTTGAGTGTAGCTCGGGCTGAGAACGACGCAGCCATGGGAAAGTTGACAGTTAAGCATATCTAGTGACAGCCCATCATAGGCTAGCTGGGTGATCTTGCAACTTGTATCATGTCGGAGTTTGATTTTCCCCATAGGGTTTCATTGATCGTGTATTCTTGAGTGTAGCTCTGGCTGAGAAGGTCGCAGCCATGGGAAAGTTGACAGTTAAGCCTATCTAGTGACAGCCCATCATAGGCTAGCTGGGTGATCTTGCAACTTGTATCATGCCGGAGTTGGATTTTCCCCATAGGGTTTCATTGATCGTTTACTCGGCAACTTCTATCAAGCAGGAGTTTAATTTTCCCCGTAGCGCTTCATTGATCGTGTACTCTTGAGTGTAGCTCGGGCTGAGAACGACGCAGCCATGGGAAAGTTGACAGTTAAGCCTATCTAGTGACAGCCCATCATAGGCTAGCTGGGTGATCTTGCAACTTGTATCATGTCGGAGTTTGATTTTCCCCATAGGGTTTCATTGATCGTGTATTCTTGAGTGAAGCTCTGGCTGAGAAGGTCGCAGCCATGGGAAAGTTGACAGTTAAGCCTATCTAGTGACAGCCCATCATAGGCTAGCTGGGTGATCTTGCAACTTGTATCATGTCGGAGTTTGATTTTCCCCATAGGGTTTCATTGATCGTGTATTCTTGAGTGTAGCTCTGGCTGAGAAGGTCGCAGCCATGGGAAAGTTGACAGTTAAGCCTATCTAGTGACAGCCCATCATAGGCTAGCTGGGTGATCTTGCAACTTGTATCATGTCGGAGTTTGATTTTCCCCATAGGGTTTCATTGATCGTGTATTCTTGAGTGTAGCTCTGGCTGAGAAGGTCCCAGCCATGGGAAAGTTGACAGTTAAGCCTATCTAGTGACAGCCCATCATAGGCTAGCTGGGTGATCTTGCAACTTGTATCATGCCGGAGTTGGATTTTCCCCATAGAGTTTCATTGATCGTTTACTCGGCAACTTCTATCAAGCAGGAGTTTAATTTTCCCCATAGCGCTTCATTGATCGTGTACTCTTGAGTGTAGCTCGGGCTGAGAACGACGCAGCCATGGGAAAGTTGACAGTTAAGCCTATCTAGTGACAGCCCATCATAGGCTAGCTGGGTGATCTTGCAACTTGTATCATGTCGGAGTTTGATTTTCCCCATAGGGTTTCATTGATCGTGTATTCTTGAGTGTAGCTCTGGCTGAGAAGGTCGCAGCCATGGGAAAGTTGACAGTTAAGCCTATCTAGTGACAGCCCATCATAGGCTAGCTGGGTGATCTTGCAACTTGTATCATGTCGGAGTTTGATTTTCCCCATAGGGTTTCATTGATCGTGTATTCTTGAGTGTAGCTCTGGCTGAGAAGGTCGCAGCCATGGGAAAGTTGACAGTTAAGCCTATCTAGTGACAGCCCATCATAGGCTAGCTGGGTGATCTTGCAACTTGTCTCATGCCGGAGTTGGATTTTCCCCATAGAGTTTCATTGATCGTTTACTCGGCAACTTCTATCAAGCAGGAGTTTAATTTTCCCCGTAGCGCTTCATTGATCGTGTACTCTTGAGTGTAGCTCGGGCTGAGAACGACGCAGCCATGGGAAAGTTGACAGTTAAGCATATCTAGTGACAGTCCATCATAGGCTAGCTGGGTGATCTTGCAACTTGTATCATGTCGGAGTTTGATTTTCCCCATAGGGTTTCATTGATCGTGTATTCTTGAGTGTAGCTCTGGCTGAGAAGGTCGCAGCCATGGGAAAGTTGACAGTTAAGCCTATCTAGTGACAGCCCATCATAGGCTAGCTGGGTGATCTTGCAACTTGTATCATGCCGGAGTTGGATTTTCCCCATAGGGTTTCATTGATCGTTTACTCGGCAACTTCTATCAAGCAGGAGTTTAATTTTCCCCGTAGCGCTTCATTGATCGTGTACTCTTGAGTGTAGCTCGGGCTGAGAACGACGCAGCCATGGGAAAGTTGACAGTTAAGCCTATCTAGTGACAGCCCATCATAGGCTAGCTGGGTGATCTTGCAACTTGTATCATGTCGGAGTTTGATTTTCCCCATAGGGTTTCATTGATCGTGTATTCTTGAGTGTAGCTCTGGCTGAGAAGGTCCCAGCCATGGGAAAGTTGACAGTTAAGCCTATCTAGTGACAGCCCATCATAGGCTAGCTGGGTGATCTTGCAACTTGTATCATGCCGGAGATGGATTTTCCCCATAGAGTTTCATTGATCGTTTACTCGGCAACTTCTATCAAGCAGGAGTTTAATTTTCCCCATAGCGCTTCATTGATCGTGTACTCTTGAGTGTAGCTCGGGCTGAGAACGACGCAGCCATGGGAAAGTTGACAGTTAAGCCTATCTAGTGACAGCCCATCATAGGCTAGCTGGGTGATCTTGCAACTTGTATCATGTCGGAGTTTGATTTTCCCCATAGGGTTTCATTGATCGTGTATTCTTGAGTGTAGCTCTGGCTGAGAAGGTCGCAGCCATGGGAAAGTTGACAGTTAAGCCTATCTAGTGACAGCCCATCATAGGCTAGCTGGGTGATCTTGCAACTTGTATCATGTCGGAGTTTGATTTTCCCCATAGGGTTTCATTGATCGTGTATTCTTGAGTGTAGCTCTGGCTGAGAAGGTCCCAGCCATGGGAAAGTTGACAGTTAAGCCTATCTAGTGACAGCCCATCATAGGCTAGCTGGGTGATCTTGCAACTTGTATCATGCCGGAGTTGGATTTTCCCCATAGAGTTTCATTGATCGTTTACTCGGCAACTTCTATCAAGCAGGAGTTTAATTTTCCCCATAGCGCTTCATTGATCGTGTACTCTTGAGTGTAGCTCGGGCTGAGAACGACGCAGCCATGGGAAAGTTGACAGTTAAGCCTATCTAGTGACAGCCCATCATAGGCTAGCTGGGTGATCTTGCAACTTGTATCATGTCGGAGTTTGATTTTCCCCATAGGGTTTCATTGATCGTGTATTCTTGAGTGTAGCTCTGGCTGAGAAGGTCGCAGCCATGGGAAAGTTGACAGTTAAGCCTATCTAGTGACAGCCCATCATAGGCTAGCTGGGTGATCTTGCAACTTGTATCATGTCGGAGTTTGATTTTCCCCATAGGGTTTCATTGATCGTGTATTCTTGAGTGTAGCTCTGGCTGAGAAGGTCGCAGCCATGGGAAAGTTGACAGTTAAGCCTATCTAGTGACAGCCCATCATAGGCTAGCTGGGTGATCTTGCAACTTGTATCATGCCGGAGTTGGATTTTCCCCATAGAGTTTCATTGATCGTTTACTCGGCAACTTCTATCAAGCAGGAGTTTAATTTTCCCCATAGCGCTTCATTGATCGTGTACTCTTGAGTGTAGCTCGGGCTGAGAACGACGCAGCCATGGTAAAGTTGACAGTTAAGCATATCTAGTGACAGCCCATCATAGGCTAGCTGGGTGATCTTGCAACTTGTATCATGTCGGAGTTTGATTTTCCCCATAGGGTTTCATTGATCGTGTATTCTTGAGTGTAGCTCTGGCTGAGAAGGTCGCAGCCATGGGAAAGTTGACAGTTAAGCCTATCTAGTGACAGCCCATCATAGGCTAGCTGGGTGATCTTGCAACTTGTATCATGCCGGAGTTGGATTTTCCCCATAGGGTTTCATTGATCGTTTACTCGGCAACTTCTATCAAGCAGGAGTTTAATTTTCCCCGTAGCGCTTCATTGATCGTGTACTCTTGAGTGTAGCTCGGGCTGAGAACGACGCAGCCATGGGAAAGTTGACAGTTAAGCCTATCTAGTGACAGCCCATCATAGGCTAGCTGGGTGATCTTGCAACTTGTATCATGTCGGAGTTTGATTTTCCCCATAGGGTTTCATTGATCGTGTATTCTTGAGTGTAGCTCTGGCTGAGAAGGTCGCAGCCATGGGAAAGTTGACAGTTAAGCCTATCTAGTGACAGCCCATCATAGGCTAGCTGGGTGATCTTGCAACTTGTATCATGTCGGAGTTTGATTTTCCCCATAGGGTTTCATTGATCGTGTATTCTTGAGTGTAGCTCTGGCTGAGAAGGTCGCAGCCATGGGAAAGTTGACAGTTAAGCCTATCTAGTGACAGCCCATCATAGGCTAGCTGGGTGATCTTGCAACTTGTATCATGCCGGAGTTGGATTTTCCCCATAGAGTTTCATTGATCGTTTACTCGGCAACTTCTATCAAGCAGGAGTTTAATTTTCCCCATAGCGCTTCATTGATCGTGTACTCTTGAGTGTAGCTCGGGCTGAGAACGACGCAGCCATGGGAAAGTTGACAGTTAAGCCTATCTAGTGACAGCCCATCATAGGCTAGCTGGGTGATCTTGCAACTTGTATCATGTCGGAGTTTGATTTTCCCCATAGGGTTTCATTGATCGTGTATTCTTGAGTGTAGCTCTGGCTGAGAAGGTCCCAGCCATGGGAAAGTTGACAGTTAAGCCTATCTAGTGACAGCCCATCATAGGCTAGCTGGGTGATCTTGCAACTTGTATCATGCCGGAGATGGATTTTCCCCATAGAGTTTCATTGATCGTTTACTCGGCAACTTCTATCAAGCAGGAGTTTAATTTTCCCCATAGCGCTTCATTGATCGTGTACTCTTGAGTGTAGCTCGGGCTGAGAACGACGCAGCCATGGGAAAGTTGACAGTTAAGCCTATCTAGTGACAGCCCATCATAGGCTAGCTGGGTGATCTTGCAACTTGTATCATGTCGGAGTTTGATTTTCCCCATAGGGTTTCATTGATCGTGTATTCTTGAGTGTAGCTCTGGCTGAGAAGGTCGCAGCCATGGGAAAGTTGACAGTTAAGCCTATCTAGTGACAGCCCATCATAGGCTAGCTGGGTGATCTTGCAACTTGTATCATGTCGGAGTTTGATTTTCCCCATAGGGTTTCATTGATCGTGTATTCTTGAGTGTAGCTCTGGCTGAGAAGGTCCCAGCCATGGGAAAGTTGACAGTTAAGCCTATCTAGTGACAGCCCATCATAGGCTAGCTGGGTGATCTTGCAACTTGTATCATGCCGGAGTTGGATTTTCCCCATAGAGTTTCATTGATCGTTTACTCGGCAACTTCTATCAAGCAGGAGTTTAATTTTCCCCATAGCGCTTCATTGATCGTGTACTCTTGAGTGTAGCTCGGGCTGAGAACGACGCAGCCATGGGAAAGTTGACAGTTAAGCCTATCTAGTGACAGCCCATCATAGGCTAGCTGGGTGATCTTGCAACTTGTATCATGTCGGAGTTTGATTTTCCCCATAGGGTTTCATTGATCGTGTATTCTTGAGTGTAGCTCTGGCTGAGAAGGTCGCAGCCATGGGAAAGTTGACAGTTAAGCCTATCTAGTGACAGCCCATCATAGGCTAGCTGGGTGATCTTGCAACTTGTATCATGTCGGAGTTTGATTTTCCCCATAGGGTTTCATTGATCGTGTATTCTTGAGTGTAGCTCTGGCTGAGAAGGTCGCAGCCATGGGAAAGTTGACAGTTAAGCCTATCTAGTGACAGCCCATCATAGGCTAGCTGGGTGATCTTGCAACTTGTATCATGCCGGAGTTGGATTTTCCCCATAGAGTTTCATTGATCGTTTACTCGGCAACTTCTATCAAGCAGGAGTTTAATTTTCCCCATAGCGCTTCATTGATCGTGTACTCTTGAGTGTAGCTCGGGCTGAGAACGACGCAGCCATGGGAAAGTTGACAGTTAAGCATATCTAGTGACAGCTCATCATAGGCTAGCTGGGTGATCTTGCAACTTGTATCATGTCGGAGTTTGATTTTCCCCATAGGGTTTCATTGATCGTGTATTCTTGAGTGTAGCTCTGGCTGAGAAGGTCGCAGCCATGGGAAAGTTGACAGTTAAGCCTATCTAGTGACAGCCCATCATAGGCTAGCTGGGTGATCTTGCAACTTGTATCATGCCGGAGTTGGATTTTCCCCATAGGGTTTCATTGATCGTTTACTCGGCAACTTCTATCAAGCAGGAGTTTAATTTTCCCCGTAGCGCTTCATTGATCGTGTACTCTTGAGTGTAGCTCGGGCTGAGAACGACGCAGCCATGGGAAAGTTGACAGTTAAGCCTATCTAGTGACAGCCCATCATAGGCTAGCTGGGTGATCTTGCAACTTGTATCATGTCGGAGTTTGATTTTCCCCATAGGGTTTCATTGATCGTGTATTCTTGAGTGTAGCTCTGGCTGAGAAGGTCGCAGCCATGGGAAAGTTGACAGTTAAGCCTATCTAGTGACAGCCCATCATAGGCTAGCTGGGTGATCTTGCAAGTTGTATCATGCCGGAGTTGGATTTTCCCCATAGGGTTTCATTTATCGTTTACTCGGCAACTTCTATCAAGCAGGAGTTTAATTTTCCCCGTAGCGCTTCATTGATCGTGTACTCTTGAGTGTAGCTCGGGCTGAGAACGACGCAGCCATGGGAAAGTTGACAGTTAAGCCTATCTAGTGACAGCCCATCATAGGCTAGCTGGGTGATCTTGCAACTTGTATCATGTCGGAGTTTGATTTTCCCCATAGGGTTTCATTGATCGTGTATTCTTGAGTGTAGCTCTGGCTGAGAAGGTCGCAGCCATGGGAAAGTTGACAGTTAAGCCTATCTAGTGACAGCCCATCATAGGCTAGCTGGGTGATCTTGCAACTTGTATCATGTCGGAGTTTGATTTTCCCCATAGGGTTTCATTGATCGTGTATTCTTGAGTGTAGCTCTGGCTGAGAAGGTCCCAGCCATGGGAAAGTTGACAGTTAAGCCTATCTAGTGACAGCCCATCATAGGCTAGCTGGGTGATCTTGCAACTTGTATCATGCCGGAGTTGGATTTTCCCCATAATGTTTCATTGATCGTTTACTCGGCAACTTCTATCAAGCAGGAGTTTAATTTTCCCCGTAGCGC
This sequence comes from Leptodactylus fuscus, assembly GCF_031893055.1. NCBI lineage: Eukaryota > Metazoa > Chordata > Amphibia > Anura > Leptodactylidae > Leptodactylus > Leptodactylus fuscus. The sequence goes on along the minus strand of NW_027440779.1, from coordinate 53,951 downwards.
TTCATTGATCGTGTACTCTTGAGTGTAGCTCGGGCTGAGAACGACGCAGCCATGGGAAAGTTGACAGTTAAGCCTATCTAGTGACAGCCCATCATAGGCTAGCTGGGTGATCTTGCAACTTGTATCATGTCGGAGTTTGATTTTCCCCATAGGGTTTCATTGATCGTGTATTCTTGAGTGTAGCTCTGGCTGAGAAGGTCGCAGCCATGGGAAAGTTGACAGTTAAGCCTATCTAGTGACAGCCCATCATAGGCTAGCTGGGTGATCTTGCAACTTGTATCATGTCGGAGTTTGATTTTCCCCATAGGGTTTCATTGATCGTGTATTCTTGAGTGTAGCTCTGGCTGAGAAGGTCGCAGCCATGGGAAAGTTGACAGTTAAGCCTATCTAGTGACAGCCCATCATAGGCTAGCTGGGTGATCTTGCAACTTGTATCATGTCGGAGTTTGATTTTCCCCATAGGGTTTCATTGATCGTGTATTCTTGAGTGTAGCTCTGGCTGAGAAGGTCCCAGCCATGGTAAAGTTGACAGTTAAGCCTATCTAGTGACAGCCCATCATAGGCTAGCTGGGTGATCTTGCAACTTGTATCATGCCGGAGTTGGATTTTCCCCATAGAGTTTCATTGATCGTTTACTCGGCAACTTCTATCAAGCAGGAGTTTGATTTTCCCCATAGCGCTTCATTGATCGTGTACTCTTGAGTGTAGCTCGGGCTGAGAACGACGCAGCCATGGGAAAGTTGACAGTTAAGCCTATCTAGTGACAGCCCATCATAGGCTAGCTGGGTGATCTTGCAACTTGTATCATGTCGGAGTTTGATTTTCCCCATAGGGTTTCATTGATCGTGTATTCTTGAGTGTAGCTCTGGCTGAGAAGGTCCCAGCCATGGGAAAGTTGACAGTTAAGCCTATCTAGTGACAGCCCATCATAGGCTAGCTGGGTGATCTTGCAACTTGTATCATGCCGGAGATGGATTTTCCCCATAGAGTTTCATTGATCGTTTACTCGGCAACTTCTATCAAGCAGGAGTTTAATTTTCCCCATAGCGCTTCATTGATCGTGTACTCTTGAGTGTAGCTCGGGCTGAGAACGACGCAGCCATGGGAAAGTTGACAGTTAAGCCTATCTAGTGACAGCCCATCATAGGCTAGCTGGGTGATCTTGCAACTTGTATCATGTCGGAGTTTGATTTTCCCCATAGGGTTTCATTGATCGTGTATTCTTGAGTGTAGCTCTGGCTGAGAAGGTCGCAGCCATGGGAAAGTTGACAGTTAAGCCTATCTAGTGACAGCCCATCATAGGCTAGCTGGGTGATCTTGCAACTTGTATCATGTCGGAGTTTGATTTTCCCCATAGGGTTTCATTGATCGTGTATTCTTGAGTGTAGCTCTGGCTGAGAAGGTCCCAGCCATGGGAAAGTTGACAGTTAAGCCTATCTAGTGACAGCCCATCATAGGCTAGCTGGGTGATCTTGCAACTTGTATCATGCCGGAGTTGGATTTTCCCCATAGAGTTTCATTGATCGTTTACTCGGCAACTTCTATCAAGCAGGAGTTTAATTTTCCCCATAGCGCTTCATTGATCGTGTACTCTTGAGTGTAGCTCGGGCTGAGAACGACGCAGCCATGGGAAAGTTGACAGTTAAGCCTATCTAGTGACAGCCCATCATAGGCTAGCTGGGTGATCTTGCAACTTGTATCATGTCGGAGTTTGATTTTCCCCATAGGGTTTCATTGATCGTGTATTCTTGAGTGTAGCTCTGGCTGAGAAGGTCGCAGCCATGGGAAAGTTGACAGTTAAGCCTATCTAGTGACAGCCCATCATAGGCTAGCTGGGTGATCTTGCAACTTGTATCATGTCGGAGTTTGATTTTCCCCATAGGGTTTCATTGATCGTGTATTCTTGAGTGTAGCTCTGGCTGAGAAGGTCGCAGCCATGGGAAAGTTGACAGTTAAGCCTATCTAGTGACAGCCCATCATAGGCTAGCTGGGTGATCTTGCAACTTGTATCATGCCGGAGTTGGATTTTCCCCATAGAGTTTCATTGATCGTTTACTCGGCAACTTCTATCAAGCAGGAGTTTAATTTTCCCCATAGCGCTTCATTGATCGTGTACTCTTGAGTGTAGCTCGGGCTGAGAACGACGCAGCCATGGGAAAGTTGACAGTTAAGCCTATCTAGTGACAGCCCATCATAGGCTAGCTGGGTGATCTTGCAACTTGTATCATGTCGGAGTTTGATTTTCCCCATAGGGTTTCATTGATCGTGTATTCTTGAGTGTAGCTCTGGCTGAGAAGGTCCCAGCCATGGGAAAGTTGACAGTTAAGCCTATCTAGTGACAGCCCATCATAGGCTAGCTGGGTGATCTTGCAACTTGTATCATGCCGGAGATGGATTTTCCCCATAGAGTTTCATTGATCGTTTACTCGGCAACTTCTATCAAGCAGGAGTTTAATTTTCCCCATAGCGCTTCATTGATCGTGTACTCTTGAGTGTAGCTCGGGCTGAGAACGACGCAGCCATGGGAAAGTTGACAGTTAAGCCTATCTAGTGACAGCCCATCATAGGCTAGCTGGGTGATCTTGCAACTTGTATCATGTCGGAGTTTGATTTTCCCCATAGGGTTTCATTGATCGTGTATTCTTGAGTGTAGCTCTGGCTGAGAAGGTCGCAGCCATGGGAAAGTTGACAGTTAAGCCTATCTAGTGACAGCCCATCATAGGCTAGCTGGGTGATCTTGCAACTTGTATCATGTCGGAGTTTGATTTTCCCCATAGGGTTTCATTGATCGTGTATTCTTGAGTGTAGCTCTGGCTGAGAAGGTCCCAGCCATGGGAAAGTTGACAGTTAAGCCTATCTAGTGACAGCCCATCATAGGCTAGCTGGGTGATCTTGCAACTTGTATCATGCCGGAGTTGGATTTTCCCCATAGAGTTTCATTGATCGTTTACTCGGCAACTTCTATCAAGCAGGAGTTTAATTTTCCCCATAGCGCTTCATTGATCGTGTACTCTTGAGTGTAGCTCGGGCTGAGAACGACGCAGCCATGGGAAAGTTGACAGTTAAGCCTATCTAGTGACAGCCCATCATAGGCTAGCTGGGTGATCTTGCAACTTGTATCATGTCGGAGTTTGATTTTCCCCATAGGGTTTCATTGATCGTGTATTCTTGAGTGTAGCTCTGGCTGAGAAGGTCGCAGCCATGGGAAAGTTGACAGTTAAGCCTATCTAGTGACAGCCCATCATAGGCTAGCTGGGTGATCTTGCAACTTGTATCATGTCGGAGTTTGATTTTCCCCATAGGGTTTCATTGATCGTGTATTCTTGAGTGTAGCTCTGGCTGAGAAGGTCGCAGCCATGGGAAAGTTGACAGTTAAGCCTATCTAGTGACAGCCCATCATAGGCTAGCTGGGTGATCTTGCAACTTGTATCATGCCGGAGTTGGATTTTCCCCATAGAGTTTCATTGATCGTTTACTCGGCAACTTCTATCAAGCAGGAGTTTAATTTTCCCCATAGCGCTTCATTGATCGTGTACTCTTGAGTGTAGCTCGGGCTGAAAACGACGCAGCCATGGGAAAGTTGACAGTTAAGCATATCTAGTGACAGCCCATCATAGGCTAGCTGGGTGATCTTGCAACTTGTATCATGTCGGAGTTTGATTTTCCCCATAGGGTTTCATTGATCGTGTATTCTTGAGTGTAGCTCTGGCTGAGAAGGTCGCAGCCATGGGAAAGTTGACAGTTAAGCCTATCTAGTGACAGCCCATCATAGGCTAGCTGGGTGATCTTGCAACTTGTATCATGCCGGAGTTGGATTTTCCCCATAGGGTTTCATTGATCGTTTACTCGGCAACTTCTATCAAGCAGGAGTTTAATTTTCCCCGTAGCGCTTCATTGATCGTGTACTCTTGAGTGTAGCTCGGGCTGAGAACGACGCAGCCATGGGAAAGTTGACAGTTAAGCCTATCTAGTGACAGCCCATCATAGGCTAGCTGGGTGATCTTGCAACTTGTATCATGTCGGAGTTTGATTTTCCCCATAGGGTTTCATTGATCGTGTATTCTTGAGTGTAGCTCTGGCTGAGAAGGTCGCAGCCATGGGAAAGTTGACAGTTAAGCCTATCTAGTGACAGCCCATCATAGGCTAGCTGTGTGATCTTGCAACTTGTATCATGTCGGAGTTTGATTTTCCCCATAGGGTTTCATTGATCGTGTATTCTTGAGTGTAGCTCTGGCTGAGAAGGTCGCAGCCATGGGAAAGTTGACAGTTAAGCCTATCTAGTGACAGCCCATCATAGGCTAGCTGTGTGATCTTGCAACTTGTATCATGTCGGAGTTTGATTTTCCCCATAGGGTTTCATTGATCGTGTATTCTTGAGTGTAGCTCTGGCTGAGAAGGTCGCAGCCATGGGAAAGTTGACAGTTAAGCCTATCTAGTGACAGCCCATCATAGGCTAGCTGGGTGATCTTGCAACTTGTATCATGCCGGAGCTGGATTTTCCCCATAGAGTTTCATTGATCGTTTACTCGGCAACTTCTATCAAGCAGGAGTTTAATTTTCCCCTTAGCGCTTCATTGATCGTGTACTCTTGAGTGTAGCTCGGGCTGAGAACGACGCAGCCATGGGAAAGTTGACAGTTAAGCATATCTAGTGACAGCCCATCATAGGCTAGCTGGGTGATCTTGCAACTTGTATCATGTCGGAGTTTGATTTTCCCCATAGGGTTTCATTGATCGTGTATTCTTGAGTGTAGCTCTGGCTGAGAAGGTCGCAGCCATGGGAAAGTTGACAGTTAAGCCTATCTAGTGACAGCCCATCATAGGCTAGCTGGGTGATCTTGCAACTTGTATCATGTCGGAGTTTGATTTTCCCCATAGGGTTTCATTGATCGTGTATTCTTGAGTGTAGCTCTGGCTGAGAAGGTCGCAGCCATGGGAAAGTTGACAGTTAAGCCTATCTAGTGACAGCCCATCATAGGCTAGCTGGGTGATCTTGCAACTTGTATCATGTCGGAGTTTGATTTTCCCCATAGGGTTTCATTGATCGTGTATTCTTGAGTGTAGCTCTGGCTGAGAAGGTCCCAGCCATGGGAAAGTTGACAGTTAAGCCTATCTAGTGACAGCCCATCATAGGCTAGCTGGGTGATCTTGCAACTTGTATCATGCCGGAGTTGGATTTTCCCCATAGAGTTTCATTGATCGTTTACTCGGCAACTTCTATCAAGCAGGAGTTTAATTTTCCCCATAGCGCTTCATTGATCGTGTACTCTTGAGTGTAGCTCGGGCTGAGAACGACGCAGCCATGGGAAAGTTGACAGTTAAGCCTATCTAGTGACAGCCCATCATAGGCTAGCTGGGTGATCTTGCAACTTGTATCATGTCGGAGTTTGATTTTCCCCATAGGGTTTCATTGATCGTGTATTCTTGAGTGTAGCTCTGGCTGAGAAGGTCGCAGCCATGGGAAAGTTGACAGTTAAGCCTATCTAGTGACAGCCCATCATAGGCTAGCTGGGTGATCTTGCAACTTGTATCATGTCGGAGTTTGATTTTCCCCATAGGGTTTCATTGATCGTGTATTCTTGAGTGTAGCTCTGGCTGAGAAGGTCGCAGCCATGGGAAAGTTGACAGTTAAGCCTATCTAGTGACAGCCCATCATAGGCTAGCTGGGTGATCTTGCAACTTGTCTCATGCCGGAGTTGGATTTTCCCCATAGAGTTTCATTGATCGTTTACTCGGCAACTTCTATCAAGCAGGAGTTTAATTTTCCCCGTAGCGCTTCATTGATCGTGTACTCTTGAGTGTAGCTCGGGCTGAGAACGACGCAGCCATGGGAAAGTTGACAGTTAAGCATATCTAGTGACAGTCCATCATAGGCTAGCTGGGTGATCTTGCAACTTGTATCATGTCGGAGTTTGATTTTCCCCATAGGGTTTCATTGATCGTGTATTCTTGAGTGTAGCTCTGGCTGAGAAGGTCGCAGCCATGGGAAAGTTGACAGTTAAGCCTATCTAGTGACAGCCCATCATAGGCTAGCTGGGTGATCTTGCAACTTGTATCATGCCGGAGTTGGATTTTCCCCATAGGGTTTCATTGATCGTTTACTCGGCAACTTCTATCAAGCAGGAGTTTAATTTTCCCCGTAGCGCTTCATTGATCGTGTACTCTTGAGTGTAGCTCGGGCTGAGAACGACGCAGCCATGGGAAAGTTGACAGTTAAGCCTATCTAGTGACAGCCCATCATAGGCTAGCTGGGTGATCTTGCAACTTGTATCATGTCGGAGTTTGATTTTCCCCATAGGGTTTCATTGATCGTGTATTCTTGAGTGTAGCTCTGGCTGAGAAGGTCCCAGCCATGGGAAAGTTGACAGTTAAGCCTATCTAGTGACAGCCCATCATAGGCTAGCTGGGTGATCTTGCAACTTGTATCATGCCGGAGATGGATTTTCCCCATAGAGTTTCATTGATCGTTTACTCGGCAACTTCTATCAAGCAGGAGTTTAATTTTCCCCATAGCGCTTCATTGATCGTGTACTCTTGAGTGTAGCTCGGGCTGAGAACGACGCAGCCATGGGAAAGTTGACAGTTAAGCCTATCTAGTGACAGCCCATCATAGGCTAGCTGGGTGATCTTGCAACTTGTATCATGTCGGAGTTTGATTTTCCCCATAGGGTTTCATTGATCGTGTATTCTTGAGTGTAGCTCTGGCTGAGAAGGTCGCAGCCATGGGAAAGTTGACAGTTAAGCCTATCTAGTGACAGCCCATCATAGGCTAGCTGGGTGATCTTGCAACTTGTATCATGTCGGAGTTTGATTTTCCCCATAGGGTTTCATTGATCGTGTATTCTTGAGTGTAGCTCTGGCTGAGAAGGTCCCAGCCATGGGAAAGTTGACAGTTAAGCCTATCTAGTGACAGCCCATCATAGGCTAGCTGGGTGATCTTGCAACTTGTATCATGCCGGAGTTGGATTTTCCCCATAGAGTTTCATTGATCGTTTACTCGGCAACTTCTATCAAGCAGGAGTTTAATTTTCCCCATAGCGCTTCATTGATCGTGTACTCTTGAGTGTAGCTCGGGCTGAGAACGACGCAGCCATGGGAAAGTTGACAGTTAAGCCTATCTAGTGACAGCCCATCATAGGCTAGCTGGGTGATCTTGCAACTTGTATCATGTCGGAGTTTGATTTTCCCCATAGGGTTTCATTGATCGTGTATTCTTGAGTGTAGCTCTGGCTGAGAAGGTCGCAGCCATGGGAAAGTTGACAGTTAAGCCTATCTAGTGACAGCCCATCATAGGCTAGCTGGGTGATCTTGCAACTTGTATCATGTCGGAGTTTGATTTTCCCCATAGGGTTTCATTGATCGTGTATTCTTGAGTGTAGCTCTGGCTGAGAAGGTCGCAGCCATGGGAAAGTTGACAGTTAAGCCTATCTAGTGACAGCCCATCATAGGCTAGCTGGGTGATCTTGCAACTTGTATCATGCCGGAGTTGGATTTTCCCCATAGAGTTTCATTGATCGTTTACTCGGCAACTTCTATCAAGCAGGAGTTTAATTTTCCCCATAGCGCTTCATTGATCGTGTACTCTTGAGTGTAGCTCGGGCTGAGAACGACGCAGCCATGGGAAAGTTGACAGTTAAGCATATCTAGTGACAGCCCATCATAGGCTAGCTGGGTGATCTTGCAACTTGTATCATGTCGGAGTTTGATTTTCCCCATAGGGTTTCATTGATCGTGTATTCTTGAGTGTAGCTCTGGCTGAGAAGGTCGCAGCCATGGGAAAGTTGACAGTTAAGCCTATCTAGTGACAGCCCATCATAGGCTAGCTGGGTGATCTTGCAACTTGTATCATGCCGGAGTTGGATTTTCCCCATAGGGTTTCATTGATCGTTTACTCGGCAACTTCTATCAAGCAGGAGTTTAATTTTCCCCGTAGCGCTTCATTGATCGTGTACTCTTGAGTGTAGCTCGGGCTGAGAACGACGCAGCCATGGGAAAGTTGACAGTTAAGCCTATCTAGTGACAGCCCATCATAGGCTAGCTGGGTGATCTTGCAACTTGTATCATGTCGGAGTTTGATTTTCCCCATAGGGTTTCATTGATCGTGTATTCTTGAGTGTAGCTCTGGCTGAGAAGGTCGCAGCCATGGGAAAGTTGACAGTTAAGCCTATCTAGTGACAGCCCATCATAGGCTAGCTGGGTGATCTTGCAACTTGTATCATGTCGGAGTTTGATTTTCCCCATAGGGTTTCATTGATCGTGTATTCTTGAGTGTAGCTCTGGCTGAGAAGGTCGCAGCCATGGGAAAGTTGACAGTTAAGCCTATCTAGTGACAGCCCATCATAGGCTAGCTGGGTGATCTTGCAACTTGTATCATGCCGGAGTTGGATTTTCCCCATAGAGTATTATTGATCGTTTACTCGGCAACTTCTATCAAGCAGGAGTTTAATTTTCCCCATAGCGCTTCATTGATCGTGTACTCTTGAGTGTAGCTCGGGCTGAGAACGACGCAGCCATGGGAAAGTTGACAGTTAAGCCTATCTAGTGACAGCCCATCATAGGCTAGCTGGGTGATCTTGCAACTTGTATCATGTCGGAGTTTGATTTTCCCCATAGGGTTTCATTGATCGTGTATTCTTGAGTGTAGCTCTGGCTGAGAAGGTCCCAGCCATGGGAAAGTTGACAGTTAAGCCTATCTAGTGACAGCCCATCATAGGCTAGCTGGGTGATCTTGCAACTTGTATCATGCCGGAGATGGATTTTCCCCATAGAGTTTCATTGATCGTTTACTCGGCAACTTCTATCAAGCAGGAGTTTAATTTTCCCCATAGCGCTTCATTGATCGTGTACTCTTGAGTGTAGCTCGGGCTGAGAACGACGCAGCCATGGGAAAGTTGACAGTTAAGCCTATCTAGTGACAGCCCATCATAGGCTAGCTGGGTGATCTTGCAACTTGTATCATGTCGGAGTTTGATTTTCCCCCATAGGGTTTCATTGATCGTGTATTCTTGAGTGTAGCTCTGGCTGAGAAGGTCGCAGCCATGGGAAAGTTGACAGTTAAGCCTATCTAGTGACAGCCCATCATAGGCTAGCTGGGTGATCTTGCAACTTGTATCATGTCGGAGTTTGATTTTCCCCATAGGGTTTCATTGATCGTGTATTCTTGAGTGTAGCTCTGGCTGAGAAGGTCCCAGCCATGGGAAAGTTGACAGTTAAGCCTATCTAGTGACAGCCCATCATAGGCTAGCTGGGTGATCTTGCAACTTGTATCATGCCGGAGTTGGATTTTCCCCATAGAGTTTCATTGATCGTTTACTCGGCAACTTCTATCAAGCAGGAGTTTAATTTTCCCCATAGCGCTTCATTGATCGTGTACTCTTGAGTGTAGCTCGGGCTGAGAACGACGCAGCCATGGGAAAGTTGACAGTTAAGCCTATCTAGTGACAGCCCATCATAGGCTAGCTGGGTGATCTTGCAACTTGTATCATGTCGGAGTTTGATTTTCCCCATAGGGTTTCATTGATCGTGTATTCTTGAGTGTAGCTCTGGCTGAGAAGGTCGCAGCCATGGGAAAGTTGACAGTTAAGCCTATCTAGTGACAGCCCATCATAGGCTAGCTGGGTGATCTTGCAACTTGTATCATGTCGGAGTTTGATTTTCCCCATAGGGTTTCATTGATCGTGTATTCTTGAGTGTAGCTCTGGCTGAGAAGGTCGCAGCCATGGGAAAGTTGACAGTTAAGCCTATCTAGTGACAGCCCATCATAGGCTAGCTGGGTGATCTTGCAACTTGTATCATGCCGGAGTTGGATTTTCCCCATAGAGTTTCATTGATCGTTTACTCGGCAACTTCTATCAAGCAGGAGTTTAATTTTCCCCATAGCGCTTCATTGATCGTGTACTCTTGAGTGTAGCTCGGGCTGAGAACGACGCAGCCATGGGAAAGTTGACAGTTAAGCATATCTAGTGACAGCCCATCATAGGCTAGCTGGGTGATCTTGCAACTTGTATCATGTCGGAGTTTGATTTTCCCCATAGGGTTTCATTGATCGTGTATTCTTGAGTGTAGCTCTGGCTGAGAAGGTCGCAGCCATGGGAAAGTTGACAGTTAAGCCTATCTAGTGACAGCCCATCATAGGCTAGCTGGGTGATCTTGCAACTTGTATCATGCCGGAGTTGGATTTTCCCCTAGGGTTTCATTGATCGTTTACTCGGCAACTTCTATCAAGCAGGAGTTTAATTTTCCCCGTAGCGCTTCATTGATCGTGTACTCTTGAGTGTAGCTCGGGCTGAGAACGACGCAGCCATGGGAAAGTTGACAGTTAAGCCTATCTAGTGACAGCCCATCATAGGCTAGCTGGGTGATCTTGCAACTTGTATCATGTCGGAGTTTGATTTTCCCCATAGGGTTTCATTGATCGTGTATTCTTGAGTGTAGCTCTGGCTGAGAAGGTCGCAGCCATGGGAAAGTTGACAGTTAAGCCTATCTAGTGACAGCCCATCATAGGCTAGCTGGGTGATCTTGCAACTTGTATCATGTCGGAGTTTGATTTTCCCCATAGGGTTTCATTGATCGTGTATTCTTGAGTGTAGCTCTGGCTGAGAAGGTCGCAGCCATGGGAAAGTTGACAGTTAAGCCTATCTAGTGACAGCCCATCATAGGCTAGCTGGGTGATCTTGCAACTTGTATCATGCCGGAGTTGGATTTTCCCCATAGAGTTTCATTGATCGTTTACTCGGCAACTTCTATCAAGCAGGAGTTTAATTTTCCCCATAGCGCTTCATTGATCGTGTACTCTTGAGTGTAGCTCGGGCTGAGAACGACGCAGCCATGGGAAAGTTGACAGTTAAGCCTATCTAGTGACAGCCCATCATAGGCTAGCTGGGTGATCTTGCAACTTGTATCATGTCGGAGTTTGATTTTCCCCATAGGGTTTCATTGATCGTGTATTCTTGAGTGTAGCTCTGGCTGAGAAGGTCCCAGCCATGGGAAAGTTGACAGTTAAGCCTATCTAGTGACAGCCCATCATAGGCTAGCTGGGTGATCTTGCAACTTGTATCATGCCGGAGATGGATTTTCCCCATAGAGTTTCATTGATCGTTTACTCGGCAACTTCTATCAAGCAGGAGTTTAATTTTCCCCATAGCGCTTCATTGATCGTGTACTCTTGAGTGTAGCTCGGGCTGAGAACGACGCAGCCATGGGAAAGTTGACAGTTAAGCCTATCTAGTGACAGCCCATCATAGGCTAGCTGGGTGATCTTGCAACTTGTATCATGTCGGAGTTTGATTTTCCCCATAGGGTTTCATTGATCGTGTATTCTTGAGTGTAGCTCTGGCTGAGAAGGTCGCAGCCATGGGAAAGTTGACAGTTAAGCCTATCTAGTGACAGCCCATCATAGGCTAGCTGGGTGATCTTGCAACTTGTATCATGTCGGAGTTTGATTTTCCCCATAGGGTTTCATTGATCGTGTATTCTTGAGTGTAGCTCTGGCTGAGAAGGTCCCAGCCATGGGAAAGTTGACAGTTAAGCCTATCTAGTGACAGCCCATCATAGGCTAGCTGGGTGATCTTGCAACTTGTATCATGCCGGAGTTGGATTTTCCCCATAGAGTTTCATTGATCGTTTACTCGGCAACTTCTATCAAGCAGGAGTTTAATTTTCCCCATAGCGCTTCATTGATCGTGTACTCTTGAGTGTAGCTCGGGCTGAGAACGACGCAGCCATGGGAAAGTTGACAGTTAAGCCTATCTAGTGACAGCCCATCATAGGCTAGCTGGGTGATCTTGCAACTTGTATCATGTCGGAGTTTGATTTTCCCCATAGGGTTTCATTGATCGTGTATTCTTGAGTGTAGCTCTGGCTGAGAAGGTCGCAGCCATGGGAAAGTTGACAGTTAAGCCTATCTAGTGACAGCCCATCATAGGCTAGCTGGGTGATCTTGCAACTTGTATCATGTCGGAGTTTGATTTTCCCCATAGGGTTTCATTGATCGTGTATTCTTGAGTGTAGCTCTGGCTGAGAAGGTCGCAGCCATGGGAAAGTTGACAGTTAAGCCTATCTAGTGACAGCCCATCATAGGCTAGCTGGGTGATCTTGCAACTTGTATCATGCCGGAGTTGGATTTTCCCCATAGAGTTTCATTGATCGTTTACTCGGCAACTTCTATCAAGCAGGAGTTTAATTTTCCCCATAGCGCTTCATTGATCGTGTACTCTTGAGTGTAGCTCGGGCTGAGAACGACGCAGCCATGGGAAAGTTGACAGTTAAGCATATCTAGTGACAGCCCATCATAGGCTAGCTGGGTGATCTTGCAACTTGTATCATGTCGGAGTTTGATTTTCCCCATAGGGTTTCATTGATCGTGTATTCTTGAGTGTAGCTCTGGCTGAGAAGGTCGCAGCCATGGGAAAGTTGACAGTTAAGCCTATCTAGTGACAGCCCATCATAGGCTAGCTGGGTGATCTTGCAACTTGTATCATGCCGGAGTTGGATTTTCCCCATAGGGTTTCATTGATCGTTTACTCGGCAACTTCTATCAAGCAGGAGTTTAATTTTCCCCGTAGCGCTTCATTGATCGTGTACTCTTGAGTGTAGCTCGGGCTGAGAACGACGCAGCCATGGGAAAGTTGACAGTTAAGCCTATCTAGTGACAGCCCATCATAGGCTAGCTGGGTGATCTTGCAACTTGTATCATGTCGGAGTTTGATTTTCCCCATAGGGTTTCATTGATCGTGTATTCTTGAGTGTAGCTCTGGCTGAGAAGGTCGCAGCCATGGGAAAGTTGACAGTTAAGCCTATCTAGTGACAGCCCATCATAGGCTAGCTGTGTGATCTTGCAACTTGTATCATGTCGGAGTTTGATTTTCCCCATAGGGTTTCATTGATCGTGTATTCTTGAGTGTAGCTCTGGCTGAGAAGGTCGCAGCCATGGGAAAGTTGACAGTTAAGCCTATCTAGTGACAGCCCATCATAGGCTAGCTGTGTGATCTTGCAACTTGTATGATGTCGGAGTTTGATTTTCCCCATAGGGTTTCATTGATCGTGTATTCTTGAGTGTAGCTCTGGCTGAGAAGGTCGCAGCCATGGGAAAGTTGACAGTTAAGCCTATCTAGTGACAGCCCATCATAGGCTAGCTGGGTGATCTTGCAACTTGTATCATGCCGGAGCTGGATTTTCCCCATAGAGTTTCATTGATCGTTTACTCGGCAACTTCTATCAAGCAGGAGTTTAATTTTCCCCATAGCGCTTCATTGATCGTGTACTCTTGAGTGTAGCTCGGGCTGAGAACGACGCAGCCATGGGAAAGTTGACAGTTAAGCATATCTAGTGACAGCCCATCATAGGCTAGCTGGGTGATCTTGCAACTTGTATCATGTCGGAGTTTGATTTTCCCCATAGGGTTTCATTGATCGTGTATTCTTGAGTGTAGCTCTGGCTGAGAAGGTCGCAGCCATGGGAAAGTTGACAGTTAAGCCTATCTAGTGACAGCCCATCATAGGCTAGCTGGGTGATCTTGCAACTTGTATCATGCCGGAGTTGGATTTTCCCCATAGGGTTTCATTGATCGTTTACTCGGCAACTTCTATCAAGCAGGAGTTTAATTTTCCCCGTAGCGCTTCATTGATCGTGTACTCTTGAGTGTAGCTCGGGCTGAGAACGACGCAGCCATGGGAAAGTTGACAGTTAAGCCTATCTAGTGACAGCCCATCATAGGCTAGCTGGGTGATCTTGCAACTTGTATCATGTCGGAGTTTGATTTTCCCCATAGGGTTTCATTGATCGTGTATTCTTGAGTGAAGCTCTGGCTGAGAAGGTCGCAGCCATGGGAAAGTTGACAGTTAAGCCTATCTAGTGACAGCCCATCATAGGCTAGCTGGGTGATCTTGCAACTTGTATCATGTCGGAGTTTGATTTTCCCCATAGGGTTTCATTGATCGTGTATTCTTGAGTGTAGCTCTGGCTGAGAAGGTCGCAGCCATGGGAAAGTTGACAGTTAAGCCTATCTAGTGACAGCCCATCATAGGCTAGCTGGGTGATCTTGCAACTTGTATCATGTCGGAGTTTGATTTTCCCCATAGGGTTTCATTGATCGTGTATTCTTGAGTGTAGCTCTGGCTGAGAAGGTCCCAGCCATGGGAAAGTTGACAGTTAAGCCTATCTAGTGACAGCCCATCATAGGCTAGCTGGGTGATCTTGCAACTTGTATCATGCCGGAGTTGGATTTTCCCCATAGAGTTTCATTGATCGTTTACTCGGCAACTTCTATCAAGCAGGAGTTTAATTTTCCCCATAGCGCTTCATTGATCGTGTACTCTTGAGTGTAGCTCGGGCTGAGAACGACGCAGCCATGGGAAAGTTGACAGTTAAGCCTATCTAGTGACAGCCCATCATAGGCTAGCTGGGTGATCTTGCAACTTGTATCATGTCGGAGTTTGATTTTCCCCATAGGGTTTCATTGATCGTGTATTCTTGAGTGTAGCTCTGGCTGAGAAGGTCGCAGCCATGGGAAAGTTGACAGTTAAGCCTATCTAGTGACAGCCCATCATAGGCTAGCTGGGTGATCTTGCAACTTGTATCATGTCGGAGTTTGATTTTCCCCATAGGGTTTCATTGATCGTGTATTCTTGAGTGTAGCTCTGGCTGAGAAGGTCGCAGCCATGGGAAAGTTGACAGTTAAGCCTATCTAGTGACAGCCCATCATAGGCTAGCTGGGTGATCTTGCAACTTGTCTCATGCCGGAGTTGGATTTTCCCCATAGAGTTTCATTGATCGTTTACTCGGCAACTTCTATCAAGCAGGAGTTTAATTTTCCCCGTAGCGCTTCATTGATCGTGTACTCTTGAGTGTAGCTCGGGCTGAGAACGACGCAGCCATGGGAAAGTTGACAGTTAAGCATATCTAGTGACAGTCCATCATAGGCTAGCTGGGTGATCTTGCAACTTGTATCATGTCGGAGTTTGATTTTCCCCATAGGGTTTCATTGATCGTGTATTCTTGAGTGTAGCTCTGGCTGAGAAGGTCGCAGCCATGGGAAAGTTGACAGTTAAGCCTATCTAGTGACAGCCCATCATAGGCTAGCTGGGTGATCTTGCAACTTGTATCATGCCGGAGTTGGATTTTCCCCATAGGGTTTCATTGATCGTTTACTCGGCAACTTCTATCAAGCAGGAGTTTAATTTTCCCCGTAGCGCTTCATTGATCGTGTACTCTTGAGTGTAGCTCGGGCTGAGAACGACGCAGCCATGGGAAAGTTGACAGTTAAGCCTATCTAGTGACAGCCCATCATAGGCTAGCTGGGTGATCTTGCAACTTGTATCATGTCGGAGTTTGATTTTCCCCATAGGGTTTCATTGATCGTGTATTCTTGAGTGTAGCTCTGGCTGAGAAGGTCCCAGCCATGGGAAAGTTGACAGTTAAGCCTATCTAGTGACAGCCCATCATAGGCTAGCTGGGTGATCTTGCAACTTGTATCATGCCGGAGATGGATTTTCCCCATAGAGTTTCATTGATCGTTTACTCGGCAACTTCTATCAAGCAGGAGTTTAATTTTCCCCATAGCGCTTCATTGATCGTGTACTCTTGAGTGTAGCTCGGGCTGAGAACGACGCAGCCATGGGAAAGTTGACAGTTAAGCCTATCTAGTGACAGCCCATCATAGGCTAGCTGGGTGATCTTGCAACTTGTATCATGTCGGAGTTTGATTTTCCCCATAGGGTTTCAT
Organism: Leptodactylus fuscus; assembly: GCF_031893055.1. Lineage (NCBI taxonomy): Eukaryota > Metazoa > Chordata > Amphibia > Anura > Leptodactylidae > Leptodactylus > Leptodactylus fuscus. Next base: position 38,231 of record NW_027440779.1, on the reverse strand, counting down.
TGATCGTGTATTCTTGAGTGTAGCTCTGGCTGAGAAGGTCGCAGCCATGGGAAAGTTGACAGTTAAGCCTATCTAGTGACAGCCCATCATAGGCTAGCTGGGTGATCTTGCAACTTGTATCATGTCGGAGTTTGATTTTCCCCATAGGGTTTCATTGATCGTGTATTCTTGAGTGTAGCTCTGGCTGAGAAGGTCCCAGCCATGGGAAAGTTGACAGTTAAGCCTATCTAGTGACAGCCCATCATAGGCTAGCTGGGTGATCTTGCAACTTGTATCATGCCGGAGTTGGATTTTCCCCATAGAGTTTCATTGATCGTTTACTCGGCAACTTCTATCAAGCAGGAGTTTAATTTTCCCCATAGCGCTTCATTGATCGTGTACTCTTGAGTGTAGCTCGGGCTGAGAACGACGCAGCCATGGGAAAGTTGACAGTTAAGCCTATCTAGTGACAGCCCATCATAGGCTAGCTGGGTGATCTTGCAACTTGTATCATGTCGGAGTTTGATTTTCCCCATAGGGTTTCATTGATCGTGTATTCTTGAGTGTAGCTCTGGCTGAGAAGGTCGCAGCCATGGGAAAGTTGACAGTTAAGCCTATCTAGTGACAGCCCATCATAGGCTAGCTGGGTGATCTTGCAACTTGTATCATGTCGGAGTTTGATTTTCCCCATAGGGTTTCATTGATCGTGTATTCTTGAGTGTAGCTCTGGCTGAGAAGGTCGCAGCCATGGGAAAGTTGACAGTTAAGCCTATCTAGTGACAGCCCATCATAGGCTAGCTGGGTGATCTTGCAACTTGTATCATGCCGGAGTTGGATTTTCCCCATAGAGTTTCATTGATCGTTTACTCGGCAACTTCTATCAAGCAGGAGTTTAATTTTCCCCATAGCGCTTCATTGATCGTGTACTCTTGAGTGTAGCTCGGGCTGAGAACGACGCAGCCATGGGAAAGTTGACAGTTAAGCATATCTAGTGACAGCCCATCATAGGCTAGCTGGGTGATCTTGCAACTTGTATCATGTCGGAGTTTGATTTTCCCCATAGGGTTTCATTGATCGTGTATTCTTGAGTGTAGCTCTGGCTGAGAAGGTCGCAGCCATGGGAAAGTTGACAGTTAAGCCTATCTAGTGACAGCCCATCATAGGCTAGCTGGGTGATCTTGCAACTTGTATCATGCCGGAGTTGGATTTTCCCCATAGGGTTTCATTGATCGTTTACTCGGCAACTTCTATCAAGCAGGAGTTTAATTTTCCCCGTAGCGCTTCATTGATCGTGTACTCTTGAGTGTAGCTCGGGCTGAGAACGACGCAGCCATGGGAAAGTTGACAGTTAAGCCTATCTAGTGACAGCCCATCATAGGCTAGCTGGGTGATCTTGCAACTTGTATCATGTCGGAGTTTGATTTTCCCCATAGGGTTTCATTGATCGTGTATTCTTGAGTGTAGCTCTGGCTGAGAAGGTCGCAGCCATGGGAAAGTTGACAGTTAAGCCTATCTAGTGACAGCCCATCATAGGCTAGCTGGGTGATCTTGCAACTTGTATCATGTCGGAGTTTGATTTTCCCCATAGGGTTTCATTGATCGTGTATTCTTGAGTGTAGCTCTGGCTGAGAAGGTCGCAGCCATGGGAAAGTTGACAGTTAAGCCTATCTAGTGACAGCCCATCATAGGCTAGCTGGGTGATCTTGCAACTTGTATCATGCCGGAGTTGGATTTTCCCCATAGAGTTTCATTGATCGTTTACTCGGCAACTTCTATCAAGCAGGAGTTTAATTTTCCCCATAGCGCTTCATTGATCGTGTACTCTTGAGTGTAGCTCGGGCTGAGAACGACGCAGCCATGGGAAAGTTGACAGTTAAGCCTATCTAGTGACAGCCCATCATAGGCTAGCTGGGTGATCTTGCAACTTGTATCATGTCGGAGTTTGATTTTCCCCATAGGGTTTCATTGATCGTGTATTCTTGAGTGTAGCTCTGGCTGAGAAGGTCCCAGCCATGGGAAAGTTGACAGTTAAGCCTATCTAGTGACAGCCCATCATAGGCTAGCTGGGTGATCTTGCAACTTGTATCATGCCGGAGATGGATTTTCCCCATAGAGTTTCATTGATCGTTTACTCGGCAACTTCTATCAAGCAGGAGTTTAATTTTCCCCATAGCGCTTCATTGATCGTGTACTCTTGAGTGTAGCTCGGGCTGAGAACGACGCAGCCATGGGAAAGTTGACAGTTAAGCCTATCTAGTGACAGCCCATCATAGGCTAGCTGGGTGATCTTGCAACTTGTATCATGTCGGAGTTTGATTTTCCCCATAGGGTTTCATTGATCGTGTATTCTTGAGTGTAGCTCTGGCTGAGAAGGTCGCAGCCATGGGAAAGTTGACAGTTAAGCCTATCTAGTGACAGCCCATCATAGGCTAGCTGGGTGATCTTGCAACTTGTATCATGTCGGAGTTTGATTTTCCCCATAGGGTTTCATTGATCGTGTATTCTTGAGTGTAGCTCTGGCTGAGAAGGTCCCAGCCATGGGAAAGTTGACAGTTAAGCCTATCTAGTGACAGCCCATCATAGGCTAGCTGGGTGATCTTGCAACTTGTATCATGCCGGAGTTGGATTTTCCCCATAGAGTTTCATTGATCGTTTACTCGGCAACTTCTATCAAGCAGGAGTTTAATTTTCCCCATAGCGCTTCATTGATCGTGTACTCTTGAGTGTAGCTCGGGCTGAGAACGACGCAGCCATGGGAAAGTTGACAGTTAAGCCTATCTAGTGACAGCCCATCATAGGCTAGCTGGGTGATCTTGCAACTTGTATCATGTCGGAGTTTGATTTTCCCCATAGGGTTTCATTGATCGTGTATTCTTGAGTGTAGCTCTGGCTGAGAAGGTCGCAGCCATGGGAAAGTTGACAGTTAAGCCTATCTAGTGACAGCCCATCATAGGCTAGCTGGGTGATCTTGCAACTTGTATCATGTCGGAGTTTGATTTTCCCCATAGGGTTTCATTGATCGTGTATTCTTGAGTGTAGCTCTGGCTGAGAAGGTCGCAGCCATGGGAAAGTTGACAGTTAAGCCTATCTAGTGACAGCCCATCATAGGCTAGCTGGGTGATCTTGCAACTTGTATCATGCCGGAGTTGGATTTTCCCCATAGAGTTTCATTGATCGTTTACTCGGCAACTTCTATCAAGCAGGAGTTTAATTTTCCCCATAGCGCTTCATTGATCGTGTACTCTTGAGTGTAGCTCGGGCTGAGAACGACGCAGCCATGGGAAAGTTGACAGTTAAGCATATCTAGTGACAGCTCATCATAGGCTAGCTGGGTGATCTTGCAACTTGTATCATGTCGGAGTTTGATTTTCCCCATAGGGTTTCATTGATCGTGTATTCTTGAGTGTAGCTCTGGCTGAGAAGGTCGCAGCCATGGGAAAGTTGACAGTTAAGCCTATCTAGTGACAGCCCATCATAGGCTAGCTGGGTGATCTTGCAACTTGTATCATGCCGGAGTTGGATTTTCCCCATAGGGTTTCATTGATCGTTTACTCGGCAACTTCTATCAAGCAGGAGTTTAATTTTCCCCGTAGCGCTTCATTGATCGTGTACTCTTGAGTGTAGCTCGGGCTGAGAACGACGCAGCCATGGGAAAGTTGACAGTTAAGCCTATCTAGTGACAGCCCATCATAGGCTAGCTGGGTGATCTTGCAACTTGTATCATGTCGGAGTTTGATTTTCCCCATAGGGTTTCATTGATCGTGTATTCTTGAGTGTAGCTCTGGCTGAGAAGGTCGCAGCCATGGGAAAGTTGACAGTTAAGCCTATCTAGTGACAGCCCATCATAGGCTAGCTGGGTGATCTTGCAAGTTGTATCATGCCGGAGTTGGATTTTCCCCATAGGGTTTCATTTATCGTTTACTCGGCAACTTCTATCAAGCAGGAGTTTAATTTTCCCCGTAGCGCTTCATTGATCGTGTACTCTTGAGTGTAGCTCGGGCTGAGAACGACGCAGCCATGGGAAAGTTGACAGTTAAGCCTATCTAGTGACAGCCCATCATAGGCTAGCTGGGTGATCTTGCAACTTGTATCATGTCGGAGTTTGATTTTCCCCATAGGGTTTCATTGATCGTGTATTCTTGAGTGTAGCTCTGGCTGAGAAGGTCGCAGCCATGGGAAAGTTGACAGTTAAGCCTATCTAGTGACAGCCCATCATAGGCTAGCTGGGTGATCTTGCAACTTGTATCATGTCGGAGTTTGATTTTCCCCATAGGGTTTCATTGATCGTGTATTCTTGAGTGTAGCTCTGGCTGAGAAGGTCCCAGCCATGGGAAAGTTGACAGTTAAGCCTATCTAGTGACAGCCCATCATAGGCTAGCTGGGTGATCTTGCAACTTGTATCATGCCGGAGTTGGATTTTCCCCATAATGTTTCATTGATCGTTTACTCGGCAACTTCTATCAAGCAGGAGTTTAATTTTCCCCGTAGCGCTTCATTGATCGTGTACTCTTGAGTGTAGCTCGGGCTGAGAACGACGCAGCCATGGGAAAGTTGACAGTTAAGCCTATCTAGTGACAGCCCATCATAGGCTAGCTGGGTGATCTTGCAACTTGTATCATGTCGGAGTTTGATTTTCCCCATAGGGTTTCATTGATCGTGTATTCTTGAGTGTAGCTCTGGCTGAGAAGGTCGCAGCCATGGGAAAGTTGACAGTTAAGCCTATCTAGTGACAGCCCATCATAGGCTAGCTGGGTGATCTTGCAACTTGTATCATGTCGGAGTTTGATTTTCCCCATAGGGTTTCATTGATCGTGTATTCTTGAGTGTAGCTCTGGCTGAGAAGGTCGCAGCCATGGGAAAGTTGACAGTTAAGCCTATCTAGTGACAGCCCATCATAGGCTAGCTGGGTGATCTTGCAACTTGTATCATGTCGGAGTTTGATTTTCCCCATAGGGTTTCATTGATCGTGTATTCTTGAGTGTAGCTCTGGCTGAGAAGGTCCCAGCCATGGTAAAGTTGACAGTTAAGCCTATCTAGTGACAGCCCATCATAGGCTAGCTGGGTGATCTTGCAACTTGTATCATGCCGGAGTTGGATTTTCCCCATAGAGTTTCATTGATCGTTTACTCGGCAACTTCTATCAAGCAGGAGTTTGATTTTCCCCATAGCGCTTCATTGATCGTGTACTCTTGAGTGTAGCTCGGGCTGAGAACGACGCAGCCATGGGAAAGTTGACAGTTAAGCCTATCTAGTGACAGCCCATCATAGGCTAGCTGGGTGATCTTGCAACTTGTATCATGTCGGAGTTTGATTTTCCCCATAGGGTTTCATTGATCGTGTATTCTTGAGTGTAGCTCTGGCTGAGAAGGTCCCAGCCATGGGAAAGTTGACAGTTAAGCCTATCTAGTGACAGCCCATCATAGGCTAGCTGGGTGATCTTGCAACTTGTATCATGCCGGAGATGGATTTTCCCCATAGAGTTTCATTGATCGTTTACTCGGCAACTTCTATCAAGCAGGAGTTTAATTTTCCCCATAGCGCTTCATTGATCGTGTACTCTTGAGTGTAGCTCGGGCTGAGAACGACGCAGCCATGGGAAAGTTGACAGTTAAGCCTATCTAGTGACAGCCCATCATAGGCTAGCTGGGTGATCTTGCAACTTGTATCATGTCGGAGTTTGATTTTCCCCATAGGGTTTCATTGATCGTGTATTCTTGAGTGTAGCTCTGGCTGAGAAGGTCGCAGCCATGGGAAAGTTGACAGTTAAGCCTATCTAGTGACAGCCCATCATAGGCTAGCTGGGTGATCTTGCAACTTGTATCATGTCGGAGTTTGATTTTCCCCATAGGGTTTCATTGATCGTGTATTCTTGAGTGTAGCTCTGGCTGAGAAGGTCCCAGCCATGGGAAAGTTGACAGTTAAGCCTATCTAGTGACAGCCCATCATAGGCTAGCTGGGTGATCTTGCAACTTGTATCATGCCGGAGTTGGATTTTCCCCATAGAGTTTCATTGATCGTTTACTCGGCAACTTCTATCAAGCAGGAGTTTAATTTTCCCCATAGCGCTTCATTGATCGTGTACTCTTGAGTGTAGCTCGGGCTGAGAACGACGCAGCCATGGGAAAGTTGACAGTTAAGCCTATCTAGTGACAGCCCATCATAAGCTAGCTGGGTGATCTTGCAACTTGTATCATGTCGGAGTTTGATTTTCCCCATAGGGTTTCATTGATCGTGTATTCTTGAGTGTAGCTCTGGCTGAGAAGGTCGCAGCCATGGGAAAGTTGACAGTTAAGCCTATCTAGTGACAGCCCATCATAGGCTAGCTGGGTGATCTTGCAACTTGTATCATGTCGGAGTTTGATTTTCCCCATAGGGTTTCATTGATCGTGTATTCTTGAGTGTAGCTCTGGCTGAGAAGGTCGCAGCCATGGGAAAGTTGACAGTTAAGCCTATCTAGTGACAGCCCATCATAGGCTAGCTGGGTGATCTTGCAACATGTATCATGCCGGAGTTGGATTTTCCCCATAGAGTTTCATTGATCGTTTACTCGGCAACTTCTATCAAGCAGGAGTTTAATTTTCCCCATAGCGCTTCATTGATCGTGTACTCTTGAGTGTAGCTCGGGCTGAGAACGACGCAGCCATGGGAAAGTTGACAGTTAAGCATATCTAGTGACAGCCCATCATAGGCTAGCTGGGTGATCTTGCAACTTGTATCATGTCGGAGTTTGATTTTCCCCATAGGGTTTCATTGATCGTGTATTCTTGAGTGTAGCTCTGGCTGAGAAGGTCGCAGCCATGGGAAAGTTGACAGTTAAGCCTATCTAGTGACAGCCCATCATAGGCTAGCTGGGTGATCTTGCAACTTGTATCATGCCGGAGTTGGATTTTCCCCATAGAGTTTCATTGATCGTTTACTCGGCAACTTCTATCAAGCAGGAGTTTAATTTTCCCCATAGCGCTTCATTGATCGTGTACTCTTGAGTGTAGCTCGGGCTGAGAACGACGCAGCCATGGGAAAGTTGACAGTTAAGCATATCTAGTGACAGCCCATCATAGGCTAGCTGGGTGATCTTGCAACTTGTATCATGTCGGAGTTTGATTTTCCCCATAGGGTTTCATTGATCGTGTATTCTTGAGTGTAGCTCTGGCTGAGAAGGTCGCAGCCATGGGAAAGTTGACAGTTAAGCCTATCTAGTGACAGCCCATCATAGGCTAGCTGGGTGATCTTGCAACTTGTATCATGCCGGAGTTGGATTTTCCCCTAGGGTTTCATTGATCGTTTACTCGGCAACTTCTATCAAGCAGGAGTTTAATTTTCCCCGTAGCGCTTCATTGATCGTGTACTCTTGAGTGTAGCTCGGGCTGAGAACGACGCAGCCATGGGAAAGTTGACAGTTAAACCTATCTAGTGACAGCCCATCATAGGCTAGCTGGGTGATCTTGCAACTTGTATCATGTCGGAGTTTGATTTTCCCCATAGGGTTTCATTGATCGTGTATTCTTGAGTGTAGCTCTGGCTGAGAAGGTCGCAGCCATGGGAAAGTTGACAGTTAAGCCTATCTAGTGACAGCCCATCATAGGCTAGCTGGGTGATCTTGCAACTTGTATCATGTCGGAGTTTGATTTTCCCCATAGGGTTTCATTGATCGTGTATTCTTGAGTGTAGCTCTGGCTGAGAAGGTCGCAGCCATGGGAAAGTTGACAGTTAAGCCTATCTAGTGACAGCCCATCATAGGCTAGCTGGGTGATCTTGCAACTTGTATCATGCCGGAGTTGGATTTTCCCCATAGAGTTTCATTGATCGTTTACTCGGCAACTTCTATCAAGCAGGAGTTTAATTTTCCCCATAGCGCTTCATTGATCGTGTACTCTTGAGTGTAGCTCGGGCTGAGAACGACGCAGCCATGGGAAAGTTGACAGTTAAGCCTATCTAGTGACAGCCCATCATAGGCTAGCTGGGTGATCTTGCAACTTGTATCATGTCGGAGTTTGATTTTCCCCATAGGGTTTCATTGATCGTGTATTCTTGAGTGTAGCTCTGGCTGAGAAGGTCCCAGCCATGGGAAAGTTGACAGTTAAGCCTATCTAGTGACAGCCCATCATAGGCTAGCTGGGTGATCTTGCAACTTGTATCATGCCGGAGATGGATTTTCCCCATAGAGTTTCATTGATCGTTTACTCGGCAACTTCTATCAAGCAGGAGTTTAATTTTCCCCATAGCGCTTCATTGATCGTGTACTCTTGAGTGTAGCTCGGGCTGAGAACGACGCAGCCATGGGAAAGTTGACAGTTAAGCCTATCTAGTGACAGCCCATCATAGGCTAGCTGGGTGATCTTGCAACTTGTATCATGTCGGAGTTTGATTTTCCCCATAGGGTTTCATTGATCGTGTATTCTTGAGTGTAGCTCTGGCTGAGAAGGTCGCAGCCATGGGAAAGTTGACAGTTAAGCCTATCTAGTGACAGCCCATCATAGGCTAGCTGGGTGATCTTGCAACTTGTATCATGTCGGAGTTTGATTTTCCCCATAGGGTTTCATTGATCGTGTATTCTTGAGTGTAGCTCTGGCTGAGAAGGTCCCAGCCATGGGAAAGTTGACAGTTAAGCCTATCTAGTGACAGCCCATCATAGGCTAGCTGGGTGATCTTGCAACTTGTATCATGCCGGAGTTGGATTTTCCCCATAGAGTTTCATTGATCGTTTACTCGGCAACTTCTATCAAGCAGGAGTTTAATTTTCCCCATAGCGCTTCATTGATCGTGTACTCTTGAGTGTAGCTCGGGCTGAGAACGACGCAGCCATGGGAAAGTTGACAGTTAAGCCTATCTAGTGACAGCCCATCATAGGCTAGCTGGGTGATCTTGCAACTTGTATCATGTCGGAGTTTGATTTTCCCCATAGGGTTTCATTGATCGTGTATTCTTGAGTGTAGCTCTGGCTGAGAAGGTCGCAGCCATGGGAAAGTTGACAGTTAAGCCTATCTAGTGACAGCCCATCATAGGCTAGCTGGGTGATCTTGCAACTTGTATCATGTCGGAGTTTGATTTTCCCCATAGGGTTTCATTGATCGTGTATTCTTGAGTGTAGCTCTGGCTGAGAAGGTCGCAGCCATGGGAAAGTTGACAGTTAAGCCTATCTAGTGACAGCCCATCATAGGCTAGCTGGGTGATCTTGCAACTTGTATCATGCCGGAGTTGGATTTTCCCCATAGAGTTTCATTGATCGTTTACTCGGCAACTTCTATCAAGCAGGAGTTTAATTTTCCCCATAGCGCTTCATTGATCGTGTACTCTTGAGTGTAGCTCGGGCTGAGAACGACGCAGCCATGGGAAAGTTGACAGTTAAGCATATCTAGTGACAGCCCATCATAGGCTAGCTGGGTGATCTTGCAACTTGTATCATGTCGGAGTTTGATTTTCCCCATAGGGTTTCATTGATCGTGTATTCTTGAGTGTAGCTCTGGCTGAGAAGGTCGCAGCCATGGGAAAGTTGACAGTTAAGCCTATCTAGTGACAGCCCATCATAGGCTAGCTGGGTGATCTTGCAACTTGTATCATGCCGGAGTTGGATTTTCCCCATAGGGTTTCATTGATCGTTTACTCGGCAACTTCTATCAAGCAGGAGTTTAATTTTCCCCGTAGCGCTTCATTGATCGTGTACTCTTGAGTGTAGCTCGGGCTGAGAACGACGCAGCCATGGGAAAGTTGACAGTTAAGCCTATCTAGTGACAGCCCATCATAGGCTAGCTGGGTGATCTTGCAACTTGTATCATGTCGGAGTTTGATTTTCCCCATAGGGTTTCATTGATCGTGTATTCTTGAGTGTAGCTCTGGCTGAGAAGGTCGCAGCCATGGGAAAGTTGACAGTTAAGCCTATCTAGTGACAGCCCATCATAGGCTAGCTGTGTGATCTTGCAACTTGTATCATGTCGGAGTTTGATTTTCCCCATAGGGTTTCATTGATCGTGTATTCTTGAGTGTAGCTCTGGCTGAGAAGGTCGCAGCCATGGGAAAGTTGACAGTTAAGCCTATCTAGTGACAGCCCATCATAGGCTAGCTGTGTGATCTTGCAACTTGTATCATGTCGGAGTTTGATTTTCCCCATAGGGTTTCATTGATCGTGTATTCTTGAGTGTAGCTCTGGCTGAGAAGGTCGCAGCCATGGGAAAGTTGACAGTTAAGCCTATCTAGTGACAGCCCATCATAGGCTAGCTGGGTGATCTTGCAACTTGTATCATGCCGGAGCTGGATTTTCCCCATAGAGTTTCATTGATCGTTTACTCGGCAACTTCTATCAAGCAGGAGTTTAATTTTCCCCATAGCGCTTCATTGATCGTGTACTCTTGAGTGTAGCTCGGGCTGAGAACGACGCAGCCATGGGAAAGTTGACAGTTAAGCATATCTAGTGACAGCCCATCATAGGCTAGCTGGGTGATCTTGCAACTTGTATCATGTCGGAGTTTGATTTTCCCCATAGGGTTTCATTGATCGTGTATTCTTGAGTGTAGCTCTGGCTGAGAAGGTCGCAGCCATGGGAAAGTTGACAGTTAAGCCTATCTAGTGACAGCCCATCATAGGCTAGCTGGGTGATCTTGCAACTTGTATCATGCCGGAGTTGGATTTTCCCCATAGGGTTTCATTGATCGTTTACTCGGCAACTTCTATCAAGCAGGAGTTTAATTTTCCCCGTAGCGCTTCATTGATCGTGTACTCTTGAGTGTAGCTCGGGCTGAGAACGACGCAGCCATGGGAAAGTTGACAGTTAAGCCTATCTAGTGACAGCCCATCATAGGCTAGCTGGGTGATCTTGCAACTTGTATCATGTCGGAGTTTGATTTTCCCCATAGGGTTTCATTGATCGTGTATTCTTGAGTGAAGCTCTGGCTGAGAAGGTCGCAGCCATGGGAAAGTTGACAGTTAAGCCTATCTAGTGACAGCCCATCATAGGCTAGCTGGGTGATCTTGCAACTTGTATCATGTCGGAGTTTGATTTTCCCCATAGGGTTTCATTGATCGTGTATTCTTGAGTGTAGCTCTGGCTGAGAAGGTCGCAGCCATGGGAAAGTTGACAGTTAAGCCTATCTAGTGACAGCCCATCATAGGCTAGCTGGGTGATCTTGCAACTTGTATCATGTCGGAGTTTGATTTTCCCCATAGGGTTTCATTGATCGTGTATTCTTGAGTGTAGCTCTGGCTGAGAAGGTCCCAGCCATGGGAAAGTTGACAGTTAAGCCTATCTAGTGACAGCCCATCATAGGCTAGCTGGGTGATCTTGCAACTTGTATCATGCCGGAGTTGGATTTTCCCCATAGAGTTTCATTGATCGTTTACTCGGCAACTTCTATCAAGCAGGAGTTTAATTTTCCCCATAGCGCTTCATTGATCGTGTACTCTTGAGTGTAGCTTTGGCTGAGAACGACGCAGCCATGGGAAAGTTGACAGTTAAGCCTATCTAGTGACAGCCCATCATAGGCTAGCTGGGTGATCTTGCAACTTGTATCATGTCGGAGTTTGATTTTCCCCATAGGGTTTCATTGATCGTGTATTCTTGAGTGTAGCTCTGGCTGAGAAGGTCGCAGCCATGGGAAAGTTGACAGTTAAGCCTATCTAGTGACAGCCCATCATAGGCTAGCTGGGTGATCTTGCAACTTGTATCATGTCGGAGTTTGATTTTCCCCATAGGGTTTCATTGATCGTGTATTCTTGAGTGTAGCTCTGGCTGAGAAGGTCGCAGCCATGGGAAAGTTGACAGTTAAGCCTATCTAGTGACAGCCCATCATAGGCTAGCTGGGTGATCTTGCAACTTGTCTCATGCCGGAGTTGGATTTTCCCCATAGAGTTTCATTGATCGTTTACTCGGCAACTTCTATCAAGCAGGAGTTTAATTTTCCCCGTAGCGCTTCATTGATCGTGTACTCTTGAGTGTAGCTCGGGCTGAGAACGACGCAGCCATGGGAAAGTTGACAGTTAAGCATATCTAGTGACAGTCCATCATAGGCTAGCTGGGTGATCTTGCAACTTGTATCATGTCGGAGTTTGATTTTCCCCATAGGGTTTCATTGATCGTGTATTCTTGAGTGTAGCTCTGGCTGAGAAGGTCGCAGCCATGGGAAAGTTGACAGTTAAGCCTATCTAGTGACAGCCCATCATAGGCTAGCTGGGTGATCTTGCAACTTGTATCATGCCGGAGTTGGATTTTCCCCATAGGGTTTCATTGATCGTTTACTCGGCAACTTCTATCAAGCAGGAGTTTAATTTTCCCCGTAGCGCTTCATTGATCGTGTACTCTTGAGTGTAGCTCGGGCTGAGAACGACGCAGCCATGGGAAAGTTGACAGTTAAGCCTATCTAGTGACAGCCCATCATAGGCTAGCTGGGTGATCTTGCAACTTGTATCATGTCGGAGTTTGATTTTCCCCATAGGGTTTCATTGATCGTGTATTCTTGAGTGTAGCTCTGGCTGAGAAGGTCCCAGCCATGGGAAAGTTGACAGTTAAGCCTATCTAGTGACAGCCCATCATAGGCTAGCTGGGTGATCTTGCAACTTGTATCATGCCGGAGATGGATTTTCCCCATAGAGTTTCATTGATCGTTTACTCGGCAACTTCTATCAAGCAGGAGTTTAATTTTCCCCATAGCGCTTCATTGATCGTGTACTCTTGAGTGTAGCTCGGGCTGAGAACGACGCAGCCATGGGAAAGTTGACAGTTAAGCCTATCTAGTGACAGCCCATCATAGGCTAGCTGGGTGATCTTGCAACTTGTATCATGTCGGAGTTTGATTTTCCCCATAGGGTTTCATTGATCGTGTATTCTTGAGTGTAGCTCTGGCTGAGAAGGTCGCAGCCATGGGAAAGTTGACAGTTAAGCCTATCTAGTGACAGCCCATCATAGGCTAGCTGGGTGATCTTGCAACTTGTATCATGTCGGAGTTTGATTTTCCCCATAGGGTTTCATTGATCGTGTATTCTTGAGTGTAGCTCTGGCTGAGAAGGTCCCAGCCATGGGAAAGTTGACAGTTAAGCCTATCTAGTGACAGCCCATCATAGGCTAGCTGGGTGATCTTGCAACTTGTATCATGCCGGAGTTGGATTTTCCCCATAGAGTTTCATTGATCGTTTACTCGGCAACTTCTATCAAGCAGGAGTTTAATTTTCCCCATAGCGCTTCATTGATCGTGTACTCTTGAGTGTAGCTCGGGCTGAGAACGACGCAGCCATGGGAAAGTTGACAGTTAAGCCTATCTAGTGACAGCCCATCATAGGCTAGCTGGGTGATCTTGCAACTTGTATCATGTCGGAGTTTGATTTTCCCCATAGGGTTTCATTGATCGTGTATTCTTGAGTGTAGCTCTGGCTGAGAAGGTCGCAGCCATGGGAAAGTTGACAGTTAAGCCTATCTAGTGACAGCCCATCATAGGCTAGCTGGGTGATCTTGCAACTTGTATCATGTCGGAGTTTGATTTTCCCCATAGGGTTTCATTGATCGTGTATTCTTGAGTGTAGCTCTGGCTGAGAAGGTCGCAGCCATGGGAAAGTTGACAGTTAAGCCTATCTAGTGACAGCCCATCATAGGCTAGCTGGGTGATCTTGCAACTTGTATCATGCCGGAGTTGGATTTTCCCCATAGAGTTTCATTGATCGTTTACTCGGCAACTTCTATCAAGCAGGAGTTTAATTTTCCCCATAGCGCTTCATTGATCGTGTACTCTTGAGTGTAGCTCGGGCTGAGAACGACGCAGCCATGGGAAAGTTGACAGTTAAGCATATCTAGTGACAGCCCATCATAGGCTAGCTGGGTGATCTTGCAACTTGTATCATGTCGGAGTTTGATTTTCCCCATAGGGTTTCATTGATCGTGTATTCTTGAGTGTAGCTCTGGTTGAGAAGGTCGCAGCCATGGGAAAGTTGACAGTTAAGCCTATCTAGTGACAGCCCATCATAGGCTAGCTGGGTGATCTTGCAACTTGTATCATGCCGGAGTTGGATTTTCCCCATAGGGTTTCATTGATCGTTTACTCGGCAACTTCTATCAAGCAGGAGTTTAATTTTCCCCGTAGCGCTTCATTGATCGTGTACTCTTGAGTGTAGCTCGGGCTGAGAACGACGCAGCCATGGGAAAGTTGACAGTTAAGCCTATCTAGTGACAGCCCATCATAGGCTAGCTGGGTGATCTTGCAACTTGTATCATGTCGGAGTTTGATTTTCCCCATAGGGTTTCATTGATCGTGTATTCTTGAGTGTAGCTCTGGCTGAGAAGGTCGCAGCCATGGGAAAGTTGACAGTTAAGCCTATCTAGTGACAGCCCATCATAGGCTAGCTGTGTGATCTTGCAACTTGTATCATGTCGGAGTTTGATTTTCCCCATAGGGTTTCATTGATCGTGTATTCTTGAGTGTAGCTCTGGCTGAGAAGGTCGCAGCCATGGGAAAGTTGACAGTTAAGCCTATCTAGTGACAGCCCATCATAGGCTAGCTGTGTGATCTTGCAACTTGTATCATGTCGGAGTTTGATTTTCCCCATAGGGTTTCATTCATCGTGTATTCTTGAGTGTAGCTCTGGCTGAGAAGGTCGCAGCCATGGGAAAGTTGACAGTTAAGCCTATCTAGTGACAGCCCATCATAGGCTAGCTGGGTGATCTTGCAACTTGTATCATGCCGGAGCTGGATTTTCCCCATAGAGTTTCATTGATCGTTTACTCGGCAACTTCTATCAAGCAGGAGTTTAATTTTCCCCATAGCGCTTCATTGATCGTGTACTCTTGAGTGTAGCTCGGGCTGAGAACGACGCAGCCATGGGAAAGTTGACAGTTAAGCATATCTAGTGACAGCCCATCATAGGCTAGCTGGGTGATCTTGCAACTTGTATCATGTCGGAGTTTGATTTTCCCCATAGGGTTTCATTGATCGTGTATTCTTGAGTGTAGCTCTGGCTGAGAAGGTCGCAGCCATGGGAAAGTTGACAGTTAAGCCTATCTAGTGACAGCCCATCATAGGCTAGCTGGGTGATCTTGCAACTTGTATCATGCCGGAGTTGGATTTTCCCCATAGGGTTTCATTGATCGTTTACTCGGCAACTTCTATCAAGCAGGAGTTTAATTTTCCCCGTAGCGCTTCATTGATCGTGTACTCTTGAGTGTAGCTCGGGCTGAGAACGACGCAGCCATGGGAAAGTTGACAGTTAAGCCTATCTAGTGACAGCCCATCATAGGCTAGCTGGGTGATCTTGCAACTTGTATCATGTCGGAGTTTGATTTTCCCCATAGGGTTTCATTGATCGTGTATTCTTGAGTGAAGCTCTGGCTGAGAAGGTCGCAGCCATGGGAAAGTTGACAGTTAAGCCTATCTAGTGACAGCCCATCATAGGCTAGCTGGGTGATCTTGCAACTTGTATCATGTCGGAGTTTGATTTTCCCCATAGGGTTTCATTGATCGTGTATTCTTGAGTGTAGCTCTGGCTGAGAAGGTCGCAGCCATGGGAAAGTTGACAGTTAAGCCTATCTAGTGACAGCCCATCATAGGCTAGCTGGGTGATCTTGCAACTTGTATCATGTCGGAGTTTGATTTTCCCCATAGGGTTTCATTGATCGTGTATTCTTGAGTGTAGCTCTGGCTGAGAAGGTCCCAGCCATGGGAAAGTTGACAGTTAAGCCTATCTAGTGACAGCCCATCATAGGCTAGCTGGGTGATCTTGCAACTTGTATCATGCCGGAGTTGGATTTTCCCCATAGAGTTTCATTGATCGTTTACTCGGCAACTTCTATCAAGCAGGAGTTTAATTTTCCCCATAGCGCTTCATTGATCGTGTACTCTTGAGTGTAGCTCGGGCTGAGAACGACGCAGCCATGGGAAAGTTGACAGTTAAGCCTATCTAGTGACAGCCCATCATAGGCTAGCTGGGTGATCTTGCAACTTGTATCATGTCGGAGTTTGATTTTCCCCATAGGGTTTCATTGATCGTGTATTCTTGAGTGTAGCTCTGGCTGAGAAGGTCGCAGCCATGGGAAAGTTGACAGTTAAGCCTATCTAGTGACAGCCCATCATAGGCTAGCTGGGTGATCTTGCAACTTGTATCATGTCGGAGTTTGATTTTCCCCATAGGGTTTCATTGATCGTGTATTCTTGAGTGTAGCTCTGGCTGAGAAGGTCGCAGCCATGGGAAAGTTGACAGTTAAGCCTATCTAGTGACAGCCCATCATAGGCTAGCTGGGTGATCTTGCAACTTGTCTCATGCCGGAGTTGGATTTTCCCCATAGAGTTTCATTGATCGTTTACTCGGCAACTTCTATCAAGCAGGAGTTTAATTTTCCCCGTAGCGCTTCATTGATCGTGTACTCTTGAGTGTAGCTCGGGCTGAGAACGACGCAGCCATGGGAAAGTTGACAGTTAAGCATATCTAGTGACAGTCCATCATAGGCTAGCTGGGTGATCTTGCAACTTGTATCATGTCGGAGTTTGATTTTCCCCATAGGGTTTCATTGATCGTGTATTCTTGAGTGTAGCTCTGGCTGAGAAGGTCGCAGCCATGGGAAAGTTGACAGTTAAGCCTATCTAGTGACAGCCCATCATAGGCTAGCTGGGTGATCTTGCAACTTGTATCATGCCGGAGTTGGATTTTCCCCATAGGGTTTCATTGATCGTTTACTCGGCAACTTCTATCAAGCAGGAGTTTAATTTTCCCCGTAGCGCTTCATTGATCGTGTACTCTTGAGTGTAGCTCGGGCTGAGAACGACGCAGCCATGGGAAAGTTGACAGTTAAGCCTATCTAGTGACAGCCCATCATAGGCTAGCTGGGTGATCTTGCAACTTGTATCATGTCGGAGTTTGATTTTCCCCATAGGGTTTCATTGATCGTGTATTCTTGAGTGTAGCTCTGGCTGAGAAGGTCCCAGCCATGGGAAAGTTGACAGTTAAGCCTATCTAGTGACAGCCCATCATAGGCTAGCTGGGTGATCTTGCAACTTGTATCATGCCGGAGATGGATTTTCCCCATAGAGTTTCATTGATCGTTTACTCGGCAACTTCTATCAAGCAGGAGTTTAATTTTCCCCATAGCGCTTCATTGATCGTGTACTCTTGAGTGTAGCTCGGGCTGAGAACGACGCAGCCATGGGAAAGTTGACAGTTAAGCCTATCTAGTGACAGCCCATCATAGGCTAGCTGGGTGATCTTGCAACTTGTATCATGTCGGAGTTTGATTTTCCCCATAGGGTTTCATTGATCGTGTATTCTTGAGTGTAGCTCTGGCTGAGAAGGTCGCAGCCATGGGAAAGTTGACAGTTAAGCCTATCTAGTGACAGCCCATCATAGGCTAGCTGGGTGATCTTGCAACTTGTATCATGTCGGAGTTTGATTTTCCCCATAGGGTTTCATTGATCGTGTATTCTTGAGTGTAGCTCTGGCTGAGAAGGTCCCAGCCATGGGAAAGTTGACAGTTAAGCCTATCTAGTGACAGCCCATCATAGGCTAGCTGGGTGATCTTGCAACTTGTATCATGCCGGAGTTGGATTTTCCCCATAGAGTTTCATTGATCGTTTACTCGGCAACTTCTATCAAGCAGGAGTTTAATTTTCCCCATAGCGCTTCATTGATCGTGTACTCTTGAGTGTAGCTCGGGCTGAGAACGACGCAGCCATGGGAAAGTTGACAGTTAAGCCTATCTAGTGACAGCCCATCATAGGCTAGCTGGGTGATCTTGCAACTTGTATCATGTCGGAGTTTGATTTTCCCCATAGGGTTTCATTGATCGTGTATTCTTGAGTGTAGCTCTGGCTGAGAAGGTCGCAGCCATGGGAAAGTTGACAGTTAAGCCTATCTAGTGACAGCCCATCATAGGCTAGCTGGGTGATCTTGCAACTTGTATCATGTCGGAGTTTGATTTTCCCCATAGGGTTTCATTGATCGTGTATTCTTGAGTGTAGCTCTGGCTGAGAAGGTCGCAGCCATGGGAAAGTTGACAGTTAAGCCTATCTAGTGACAGCCCATCATAGGCTAGCTGGGTGATCTTGCAACTTGTATCATGCCGGAGTTGGATTTTCCCCATAGAGTTTCATTGATCGTTTACTCGGCAACTTCTATCAAGCAGGAGTTTAATTTTCCCCATAGCGCTTCATTGATCGTGTACTCTTGAGTGTAGCTCGGGCTGAGAACGACGCAGCCATGGGAAAGTTGACAGTTAAGCATATCTAGTGACAGCCCATCATAGGCTAGCTGGGTGATCTTGCAACTTGTATCATGTCGGAGTTTGATTTTCCCCATAGGGTTTCATTGATCGTGTATTCTTGAGTGTAGCTCTGGCTGAGAAGGTCGCAGCCATGGGAAAGTTGACAGTTAAGCCTATCTAGTGACAGCCCATCATAGGCTAGCTGGGTGATCTTGCAACTTGTATCATGCCGGAGTTGGATTTTCCCCATAGGGTTTCATTGATCGTTTACTCGGCAACTTCTATCAAGCAGGAGTTTAATTTTCCCCGTAGCGCTTCATTGATCGTGTACTCTTGAGTGTAGCTCGGGCTGAGAACGACGCAGCCATGGGAAAGTTGACAGTTAAGCCTATCTAGTGACAGCCCATCATAGGCTAGCTGGGTGATCTTGCAACTTGTATCATGTCGGAGTTTGATTTTCCCCATAGGGTTTCATTGATCGTGTATTCTTGAGTGTAGCTCTGGCTGAGAAGGTCGCAGCCATGGGAAAGTTGACAGTTAAGCCTATCTAGTGACAGCCCATCATAGGCTAGCTGGGTGATCTTGCAACTTGTATCATGTCGGAGTTTGATTTTCCCCATAGGGTTTCATTGATCGTGTATTCTTGAGTGTAGCTCTGGCTGAGAAGGTCGCAGCCATGGGAAAGTTGACAGTTAAGCCTATCTAGTGACAGCCCATCATAGGCTAGCTGGGTGATCTTGCAACTTGTATCATGCCGGAGTTGGATTTTCCCCATAGAGTTTCATTGATCGTTTACTCGGCAACTTCTATCAAGCAGGAGTTTAATTTTCCCCATAGCGCTTCATTGATCGTGTACTCTTGAGTGTAGCTCGGGCTGAGAACGACGCAGCCATGGGAAAGTTGACAGTTAAGCCTATCTAGTGACAGCCCATCATAGGCTAGCTGGGTGATCTTGCAACTTGTATCATGTCGGAGTTTGATTTTCCCCATAGGGTTTCATTGATCGTGTATTCTTGAGTGTAGCTCTGGCTGAGAAGGTCCCAGCCATGGGAAAGTTGACAGTTAAGCCTATCTAGTGACAGCCCATCATAGGCTAGCTGGGTGATCTTGCAACTTGTATCATGCCGGAGATGGATTTTCCCCATAGAGTTTCATTGATCGTTTACTCGGCAACTTCTATCAAGCAGGAGTTTAATTTTCCCCATAGCGCTTCATTGATCGTGTACTCTTGAGTGTAGCTCGGGCTGAGAACGACGCAGCCATGGGAAAGTTGACAGTTAAGCCTATCTAGTGACAGCCCATCATAGGCTAGCTGGGTGATCTTGCAACTTGTATCATGTCGGAGTTTGATTTTCCCCATAGGGTTTCATTGATCGTGTATTCTTGAGTGTAGCTCTGGCTGAGAAGGTCGCAGCCATGGGAAAGTTGACAGTTAAGCCTATCTAGTGACAGCCCATCATAGGCTAGCTGGGTGATCTTGCAACTTGTATCATGTCGGAGTTTGATTTTCCCCATAGGGTTTCATTGATCGTGTATTCTTGAGTGTAGCTCTGGCTGAGAAGGTCCCAGCCATGGGAAAGTTGACAGTTAAGCCTATCTAGTGACAGCCCATCATAGGCTAGCTGGGTGATCTTGCAACTTGTATCATGCCGGAGTTGGATTTTCCCCATAGAGTTTCATTGATCGTTTACTCGGCAACTTCTATCAAGCAGGAGTTTAATTTTCCCCATAGCGCTTCATTGATCGTGTACTCTTGAGTGTAGCTCGGGCTGAGAACGACGCAGCCATGGGAAAGTTGACAGTTAAGCCTATCTAGTGACAGCCCATCATAGGCTAGCTGGGTGATCTTGCAACTTGTATCATGTCGGAGTTTGATTTTCCCCATAGGGTTTCATTGATCGTGTATTCTTGAGTGTAGCTCTGGCTGAGAAGGTCGCAGCCATGGGAAAGTTGACAGTTAAGCCTATCTAGTGACAGCCCATCATAGGCTAGCTGGGTGATCTTGCAACTTGTATCATGTCGGAGTTTGATTTTCCCCATAGGGTTTCATTGATCGTGTATTCTTGAGTGTAGCTCTGGCTGAGAAGGTCGCAGCCATGGGAAAGTTGACAGTTAAGCCTATCTAGTGACAGCCCATCATAGGCTAGCTGGGTGATCTTGCAACTTGTATCATGCCGGAGTTGGATTTTCCCCATAGAGTTTCATTGATCGTTTACTCGGCAACTTCTATCAAGCAGGAGTTTAATTTTCCCCATAGCGCTTCATTGATCGTGTACTCTTGAGTGTAGCTCGGGCTGAGAACGACGCAGCCATGGGAAAGTTGACAGTTAAGCATATCTAGTGACAGCTCATCATAGGCTAGCTGGGTGATCTTGCAACTTGTATCATGTCGGAGTTTGATTTTCCCCATAGGGTTTCATTGATCGTGTATTCTTGAGTGTAGCTCTGGCTGAGAAGGTCGCAGCCATGGGAAAGTTGACAGTTAAGCCTATCTAGTGACAGCCCATCATAGGCTAGCTGGGTGATCTTGCAACTTGTATCATGCCGGAGTTGGATTTTCCCCATAGGGTTTCATTGATCGTTTACTCGGCAACTTCTATCAAGCAGGAGTTTAATTTTCCCCGTAGCGCTTCATTGATCGTGTACTCTTGAGTGTAGCTCGGGCTGAGAACGACGCAGCCATGGGAAAGTTGACAGTTAAGCCTATCTAGTGACAGCCCATCATAGGCTAGCTGGGTGATCTTGCAACTTGTATCATGTCGGAGTTTGATTTTCCCCATAGGGTTTCATTGATCGTGTATTCTTGAGTGTAGCTCTGGCTGAGAAGGTCGCAGCCATGGGAAAGTTGACAGTTAAGCCTATCTAGTGACAGCCCATCATAGGCTAGCTGGGTGATCTTGCAAGTTGTATCATGCCGGAGTTGGATTTTCCCCATAGGGTTTCATTTATCGTTTACTCGGCAACTTCTATCAAGCAGGAGTTTAATTTTCCCCGTAGCGCTTCATTGATCGTGTACTCTTGAGTGTAGCTCGGGCTGAGAACGACGCAGCCATGGGAAAGTTGACAGTTAAGCCTATCTAGTGACAGCCCATCATAGGCTAGCTGGGTGATCTTGCAACTTGTATCATGTCGGAGTTTGATTTTCCCCATAGGGTTTCATTGATCGTGTATTCTTGAGTGTAGCT
Source organism: Leptodactylus fuscus (assembly GCF_031893055.1). Classification (NCBI taxonomy): domain Eukaryota; kingdom Metazoa; phylum Chordata; class Amphibia; order Anura; family Leptodactylidae; genus Leptodactylus; species Leptodactylus fuscus. The sequence continues at coordinate 16,907 of NW_027440779.1, read as the reverse complement.
CTGGCTGAGAAGGTCGCAGCCATGGGAAAGTTGACAGTTAAGCCTATCTAGTGACAGCCCATCATAGGCTAGCTGGGTGATCTTGCAACTTGTATCATGTCGGAGTTTGATTTTCCCCATAGGGTTTCATTGATCGTGTATTCTTGAGTGTAGCTCTGGCTGAGAAGGTCCCAGCCATGGGAAAGTTGACAGTTAAGCCTATCTAGTGACAGCCCATCATAGGCTAGCTGGGTGATCTTGCAACTTGTATCATGCCGGAGTTGGATTTTCCCCATAATGTTTCATTGATCGTTTACTCGGCAACTTCTATCAAGCAGGAGTTTAATTTTCCCCGTAGCGCTTCATTGATCGTGTACTCTTGAGTGTAGCTCGGGCTGAGAACGACGCAGCCATGGGAAAGTTGACAGTTAAGCCTATCTAGTGACAGCCCATCATAGGCTAGCTGGGTGATCTTGCAACTTGTATCATGTCGGAGTTTGATTTTCCCCATAGGGTTTCATTGATCGTGTATTCTTGAGTGTAGCTCTGGCTGAGAAGGTCGCAGCCATGGGAAAGTTGACAGTTAAGCCTATCTAGTGACAGCCCATCATAGGCTAGCTGGGTGATCTTGCAACTTGTATCATGTCGGAGTTTGATTTTCCCCATAGGGTTTCATTGATCGTGTATTCTTGAGTGTAGCTCTGGCTGAGAAGGTCGCAGCCATGGGAAAGTTGACAGTTAAGCCTATCTAGTGACAGCCCATCATAGGCTAGCTGGGTGATCTTGCAACTTGTATCATGTCGGAGTTTGATTTTCCCCATAGGGTTTCATTGATCGTGTATTCTTGAGTGTAGCTCTGGCTGAGAAGGTCCCAGCCATGGTAAAGTTGACAGTTAAGCCTATCTAGTGACAGCCCATCATAGGCTAGCTGGGTGATCTTGCAACTTGTATCATGCCGGAGTTGGATTTTCCCCATAGAGTTTCATTGATCGTTTACTCGGCAACTTCTATCAAGCAGGAGTTTGATTTTCCCCATAGCGCTTCATTGATCGTGTACTCTTGAGTGTAGCTCGGGCTGAGAACGACGCAGCCATGGGAAAGTTGACAGTTAAGCCTATCTAGTGACAGCCCATCATAGGCTAGCTGGGTGATCTTGCAACTTGTATCATGTCGGAGTTTGATTTTCCCCATAGGGTTTCATTGATCGTGTATTCTTGAGTGTAGCTCTGGCTGAGAAGGTCCCAGCCATGGGAAAGTTGACAGTTAAGCCTATCTAGTGACAGCCCATCATAGGCTAGCTGGGTGATCTTGCAACTTGTATCATGCCGGAGATGGATTTTCCCCATAGAGTTTCATTGATCGTTTACTCGGCAACTTCTATCAAGCAGGAGTTTAATTTTCCCCATAGCGCTTCATTGATCGTGTACTCTTGAGTGTAGCTCGGGCTGAGAACGACGCAGCCATGGGAAAGTTGACAGTTAAGCCTATCTAGTGACAGCCCATCATAGGCTAGCTGGGTGATCTTGCAACTTGTATCATGTCGGAGTTTGATTTTCCCCATAGGGTTTCATTGATCGTGTATTCTTGAGTGTAGCTCTGGCTGAGAAGGTCGCAGCCATGGGAAAGTTGACAGTTAAGCCTATCTAGTGACAGCCCATCATAGGCTAGCTGGGTGATCTTGCAACTTGTATCATGTCGGAGTTTGATTTTCCCCATAGGGTTTCATTGATCGTGTATTCTTGAGTGTAGCTCTGGCTGAGAAGGTCCCAGCCATGGGAAAGTTGACAGTTAAGCCTATCTAGTGACAGCCCATCATAGGCTAGCTGGGTGATCTTGCAACTTGTATCATGCCGGAGTTGGATTTTCCCCATAGAGTTTCATTGATCGTTTACTCGGCAACTTCTATCAAGCAGGAGTTTAATTTTCCCCATAGCGCTTCATTGATCGTGTACTCTTGAGTGTAGCTCGGGCTGAGAACGACGCAGCCATGGGAAAGTTGACAGTTAAGCCTATCTAGTGACAGCCCATCATAAGCTAGCTGGGTGATCTTGCAACTTGTATCATGTCGGAGTTTGATTTTCCCCATAGGGTTTCATTGATCGTGTATTCTTGAGTGTAGCTCTGGCTGAGAAGGTCGCAGCCATGGGAAAGTTGACAGTTAAGCCTATCTAGTGACAGCCCATCATAGGCTAGCTGGGTGATCTTGCAACTTGTATCATGTCGGAGTTTGATTTTCCCCATAGGGTTTCATTGATCGTGTATTCTTGAGTGTAGCTCTGGCTGAGAAGGTCGCAGCCATGGGAAAGTTGACAGTTAAGCCTATCTAGTGACAGCCCATCATAGGCTAGCTGGGTGATCTTGCAACATGTATCATGCCGGAGTTGGATTTTCCCCATAGAGTTTCATTGATCGTTTACTCGGCAACTTCTATCAAGCAGGAGTTTAATTTTCCCCATAGCGCTTCATTGATCGTGTACTCTTGAGTGTAGCTCGGGCTGAGAACGACGCAGCCATGGGAAAGTTGACAGTTAAGCATATCTAGTGACAGCCCATCATAGGCTAGCTGGGTGATCTTGCAACTTGTATCATGTCGGAGTTTGATTTTCCCCATAGGGTTTCATTGATCGTGTATTCTTGAGTGTAGCTCTGGCTGAGAAGGTCGCAGCCATGGGAAAGTTGACAGTTAAGCCTATCTAGTGACAGCCCATCATAGGCTAGCTGGGTGATCTTGCAACTTGTATCATGCCGGAGTTGGATTTTCCCCATAGAGTTTCATTGATCGTTTACTCGGCAACTTCTATCAAGCAGGAGTTTAATTTTCCCCATAGCGCTTCATTGATCGTGTACTCTTGAGTGTAGCTCGGGCTGAGAACGACGCAGCCATGGGAAAGTTGACAGTTAAGCCTATCTAGTGACAGCCCATCATAGGCTAGCTGGGTGATCTTGCAACTTGTATCATGTCGGAGTTTGATTTTCCCCATAGGGTTTCATTGATCGTGTATTCTTGAGTGTAGCTCTGGCTGAGAAGGTCCCAGCCATGGGAAAGTTGACAGTTAAGCCTATCTAGTGACAGCCCATCATAGGCTAGCTGGGTGATCTTGCAACTTGTATCATGCCGGAGATGGATTTTCCCCATAGAGTTTCATTGATCGTTTACTCGGCAACTTCTATCAAGCAGGAGTTTAATTTTCCCCATAGCGCTTCATTGATCGTGTACTCTTGAGTGTAGCTCGGGCTGAGAACGACGCAGCCATGGGAAAGTTGACAGTTAAGCCTATCTAGTGACAGCCCATCATAGGCTAGCTGGGTGATCTTGCAACTTGTATCATGTCGGAGTTTGATTTTCCCCATAGGGTTTCATTGATCGTGTATTCTTGAGTGTAGCTCTGGCTGAGAAGGTCGCAGCCATGGGAAAGTTGACAGTTAAGCCTATCTAGTGACAGCCCATCATAGGCTAGCTGGGTGATCTTGCAACTTGTATCATGTCGGAGTTTGATTTTCCCCATAGGGTTTCATTGATCGTGTATTCTTGAGTGTAGCTCTGGCTGAGAAGGTCCCAGCCATGGGAAAGTTGACAGTTAAGCCTATCTAGTGACAGCCCATCATAGGCTAGCTGGGTGATCTTGCAACTTGTATCATGCCGGAGTTGGATTTTCCCCATAGAGTTTCATTGATCGTTTACTCGGCAACTTCTATCAAGCAGGAGTTTAATTTTCCCCATAGCGCTTCATTGATCGTGTACTCTTGAGTGTAGCTCGGGCTGAGAACGACGCAGCCATGGGAAAGTTGACAGTTAAGCCTATCTAGTGACAGCCCATCATAGGCTAGCTGGGTGATCTTGCAACTTGTATCATGTCGGAGTTTGATTTTCCCCATAGGGTTTCATTGATCGTGTATTCTTGAGTGTAGCTCTGGCTGAGAAGGTCGCAGCCATGGGAAAGTTGACAGTTAAGCCTATCTAGTGACAGCCCATCATAGGCTAGCTGGGTGATCTTGCAACTTGTATCATGTCGGAGTTTGATTTTCCCCATAGGGTTTCATTGATCGTGTATTCTTGAGTGTAGCTCTGGCTGAGAAGGTCGCAGCCATGGGAAAGTTGACAGTTAAGCCTATCTAGTGACAGCCCATCATAGGCTAGCTGGGTGATCTTGCAACTTGTATCATGCCGGAGTTGGATTTTCCCCATAGAGTTTCATTGATCGTTTACTCGGCAACTTCTATCAAGCAGGAGTTTAATTTTCCCCATAGCGCTTCATTGATCGTGTACTCTTGAGTGTAGCTCGGGCTGAGAACGACGCAGCCATGGGAAAGTTGACAGTTAAGCATATCTAGTGACAGCCCATCATAGGCTAGCTGGGTGATCTTGCAACTTGTATCATGTCGGAGTTTGATTTTCCCCATAGGGTTTCATTGATCGTGTATTCTTGAGTGTAGCTCTGGCTGAGAAGGTCGCAGCCATGGGAAAGTTGACAGTTAAGCCTATCTAGTGACAGCCCATCATAGGCTAGCTGGGTGATCTTGCAACTTGTATCATGCCGGAGTTGGATTTTCCCCATAGGGTTTCATTGATCGTTTACTCGGCAACTTCTATCAAGCAGGAGTTTAATTTTCCCCGTAGCGCTTCATTGATCGTGTACTCTTGAGTGTAGCTCGGGCTGAGAACGACGCAGCCATGGGAAAGTTGACAGTTAAGCCTATCTAGTGACAGCCCATCATAGGCTAGCTGGGTGATCTTGCAACTTGTATCATGTCGGAGTTTGATTTTCCCCATAGGGTTTCATTGATCGTGTATTCTTGAGTGTAGCTCTGGCTGAGAAGGTCGCAGCCATGGGAAAGTTGACAGTTAAGCCTATCTAGTGACAGCCCATCATAGGCTAGCTGTGTGATCTTGCAACTTGTATCATGTCGGAGTTTGATTTTCCCCATAGGGTTTCATTGATCGTGTATTCTTGAGTGTAGCTCTGGCTGAGAAGGTCGCAGCCATGGGAAAGTTGACAGTTAAGCCTATCTAGTGACAGCCCATCATAGGCTAGCTGTGTGATCTTGCAACTTGTATCATGTCGGAGTTTGATTTTCCCCATAGGGTTTCATTGATCGTGTATTCTTGAGTGTAGCTCTGGCTGAGAAGGTCGCAGCCATGGGAAAGTTGACAGTTAAGCCTATCTAGTGACAGCCCATCATAGGCTAGCTGGGTGATCTTGCAACTTGTATCATGCCGGAGCTGGATTTTCCCCATAGAGTTTCATTGATCGTTTACTCGGCAACTTCTATCAAGCAGGAGTTTAATTTTCCCCATAGCGCTTCATTGATCGTGTACTCTTGAGTGTAGCTCGGGCTGAGAACGACGCAGCCATGGGAAAGTTGACAGTTAAGCATATCTAGTGACAGCCCATCATAGGCTAGCTGGGTGATCTTGCAACTTGTATCATGTCGGAGTTTGATTTTCCCCATAGGGTTTCATTGATCGTGTATTCTTGAGTGTAGCTCTGGCTGAGAAGGTCGCAGCCATGGGAAAGTTGACAGTTAAGCCTATCTAGTGACAGCCCATCATAGGCTAGCTGGGTGATCTTGCAACTTGTATCATGCCGGAGTTGGATTTTCCCCATAGGGTTTCATTGATCGTTTACTCGGCAACTTCTATCAAGCAGGAGTTTAATTTTCCCCGTAGCGCTTCATTGATCGTGTACTCTTGAGTGTAGCTCGGGCTGAGAACGACGCAGCCATGGGAAAGTTGACAGTTAAGCCTATCTAGTGACAGCCCATCATAGGCTAGCTGGGTGATCTTGCAACTTGTATCATGTCGGAGTTTGATTTTCCCCATAGGGTTTCATTGATCGTGTATTCTTGAGTGTAGCTCTGGCTGAGAAGGTCGCAGCCATGGGAAAGTTGACAGTTAAGCCTATCTAGTGACAGCCCATCATAGGCTAGCTGTGTGATCTTGCAACTTGTATCATGTCGGAGTTTGATTTTCCCCATAGGGTTTCATTGATCGTGTATTCTTGAGTGTAGCTCTGGCTGAGAAGGTCGCAGCCATGGGAAAGTTGACAGTTAAGCCTATCTAGTGACAGCCCATCATAGGCTAGCTGTGTGATCTTGCAACTTGTATCATGTCGGAGTTTGATTTTCCCCATAGGGTTTCATTGATCGTGTATTCTTGAGTGTAGCTCTGGCTGAGAAGGTCGCAGCCATGGGAAAGTTGACAGTTAAGCCTATCTAGTGACAGCCCATCATAGGCTAGCTGGGTGATCTTGCAACTTGTATCATGCCGGAGCTGGATTTTCCCCATAGAGTTTCATTGATCGTTTACTCGGCAACTTCTATCAAGCAGGAGTTTAATTTTCCCCATAGCGCTTCATTGATCGTGTACTCTTGAGTGTAGCTCGGGCTGAGAACGACGCAGCCATGGGAAAGTTGACAGTTAAGCATATCTAGTGACAGCCCATCATAGGCTAGCTGGGTGATCTTGCAACTTGTATCATGTCGGAGTTTGATTTTCCCCATAGGGTTTCATTGATCGTGTATTCTTGAGTGTAGCTCTGGCTGAGAAGGTCGCAGCCATGGGAAAGTTGACAGTTAAGCCTATCTAGTGACAGCCCATCATAGGCTAGCTGGGTGATCTTGCAACTTGTATCATGCCGGAGTTGGATTTTCCCCATAGGGTTTCATTGATCGTTTACTCGGCAACTTCTATCAAGCAGGAGTTTAATTTTCCCCGTAGCGCTTCATTGATCGTGTACTCTTGAGTGTAGCTCGGGCTGAGAACGACGCAGCCATGGGAAAGTTGACAGTTAAGCCTATCTAGTGACAGCCCATCATAGGCTAGCTGGGTGATCTTGCAACTTGTATCATGTCGGAGTTTGATTTTCCCCATAGGGTTTCATTGATCGTGTATTCTTGAGTGAAGCTCTGGCTGAGAAGGTCGCAGCCATGGGAAAGTTGACAGTTAAGCCTATCTAGTGACAGCCCATCATAGGCTAGCTGGGTGATCTTGCAACTTGTATCATGTCGGAGTTTGATTTTCCCCATAGGGTTTCATTGATCGTGTATTCTTGAGTGTAGCTCTGGCTGAGAAGGTCGCAGCCATGGGAAAGTTGACAGTTAAGCCTATCTAGTGACAGCCCATCATAGGCTAGCTGGGTGATCTTGCAACTTGTATCATGTCGGAGTTTGATTTTCCCCATAGGGTTTCATTGATCGTGTATTCTTGAGTGTAGCTCTGGCTGAGAAGGTCCCAGCCATGGGAAAGTTGACAGTTAAGCCTATCTAGTGACAGCCCATCATAGGCTAGCTGGGTGATCTTGCAACTTGTATCATGCCGGAGTTGGATTTTCCCCATAGAGTTTCATTGATCGTTTACTCGGCAACTTCTATCAAGCAGGAGTTTAATTTTCCCCATAGCGCTTCATTGATCGTGTACTCTTGAGTGTAGCTTTGGCTGAGAACGACGCAGCCATGGGAAAGTTGACAGTTAAGCCTATCTAGTGACAGCCCATCATAGGCTAGCTGGGTGATCTTGCAACTTGTATCATGTCGGAGTTTGATTTTCCCCATAGGGTTTCATTGATCGTGTATTCTTGAGTGTAGCTCTGGCTGAGAAGGTCGCAGCCATGGGAAAGTTGACAGTTAAGCCTATCTAGTGACAGCCCATCATAGGCTAGCTGGGTGATCTTGCAACTTGTATCATGTCGGAGTTTGATTTTCCCCATAGGGTTTCATTGATCGTGTATTCTTGAGTGTAGCTCTGGCTGAGAAGGTCGCAGCCATGGGAAAGTTGACAGTTAAGCCTATCTAGTGACAGCCCATCATAGGCTAGCTGGGTGATCTTGCAACTTGTCTCATGCCGGAGTTGGATTTTCCCCATAGAGTTTCATTGATCGTTTACTCGGCAACTTCTATCAAGCAGGAGTTTAATTTTCCCCGTAGCGCTTCATTGATCGTGTACTCTTGAGTGTAGCTCGGGCTGAGAACGACGCAGCCATGGGAAAGTTGACAGTTAAGCATATCTAGTGACAGTCCATCATAGGCTAGCTGGGTGATCTTGCAACTTGTATCATGTCGGAGTTTGATTTTCCCCATAGGGTTTCATTGATCGTGTATTCTTGAGTGTAGCTCTGGCTGAGAAGGTCGCAGCCATGGGAAAGTTGACAGTTAAGCCTATCTAGTGACAGCCCATCATAGGCTAGCTGGGTGATCTTGCAACTTGTATCATGCCGGAGTTGGATTTTCCCCATAGGGTTTCATTGATCGTTTACTCGGCAACTTCTATCAAGCAGGAGTTTAATTTTCCCCGTAGCGCTTCATTGATCGTGTACTCTTGAGTGTAGCTCGGGCTGAGAACGACGCAGCCATGGGAAAGTTGACAGTTAAGCCTATCTAGTGACAGCCCATCATAGGCTAGCTGGGTGATCTTGCAACTTGTATCATGTCGGAGTTTGATTTTCCCCATAGGGTTTCATTGATCGTGTATTCTTGAGTGTAGCTCTGGCTGAGAAGGTCCCAGCCATGGGAAAGTTGACAGTTAAGCCTATCTAGTGACAGCCCATCATAGGCTAGCTGGGTGATCTTGCAACTTGTATCATGCCGGAGATGGATTTTCCCCATAGAGTTTCATTGATCGTTTACTCGGCAACTTCTATCAAGCAGGAGTTTAATTTTCCCCATAGCGCTTCATTGATCGTGTACTCTTGAGTGTAGCTCGGGCTGAGAACGACGCAGCCATGGGAAAGTTGACAGTTAAGCCTATCTAGTGACAGCCCATCATAGGCTAGCTGGGTGATCTTGCAACTTGTATCATGTCGGAGTTTGATTTTCCCCATAGGGTTTCATTGATCGTGTATTCTTGAGTGTAGCTCTGGCTGAGAAGGTCGCAGCCATGGGAAAGTTGACAGTTAAGCCTATCTAGTGACAGCCCATCATAGGCTAGCTGGGTGATCTTGCAACTTGTATCATGTCGGAGTTTGATTTTCCCCATAGGGTTTCATTGATCGTGTATTCTTGAGTGTAGCTCTGGCTGAGAAGGTCCCAGCCATGGGAAAGTTGACAGTTAAGCCTATCTAGTGACAGCCCATCATAGGCTAGCTGGGTGATCTTGCAACTTGTATCATGCCGGAGTTGGATTTTCCCCATAGAGTTTCATTGATCGTTTACTCGGCAACTTCTATCAAGCAGGAGTTTAATTTTCCCCATAGCGCTTCATTGATCGTGTACTCTTGAGTGTAGCTCGGGCTGAGAACGACGCAGCCATGGGAAAGTTGACAGTTAAGCCTATCTAGTGACAGCCCATCATAGGCTAGCTGGGTGATCTTGCAACTTGTATCATGTCGGAGTTTGATTTTCCCCATAGGGTTTCATTGATCGTGTATTCTTGAGTGTAGCTCTGGCTGAGAAGGTCGCAGCCATGGGAAAGTTGACAGTTAAGCCTATCTAGTGACAGCCCATCATAGGCTAGCTGGGTGATCTTGCAACTTGTATCATGTCGGAGTTTGATTTTCCCCATAGGGTTTCATTGATCGTGTATTCTTGAGTGTAGCTCTGGCTGAGAAGGTCGCAGCCATGGGAAAGTTGACAGTTAAGCCTATCTAGTGACAGCCCATCATAGGCTAGCTGGGTGATCTTGCAACTTGTATCATGCCGGAGTTGGATTTTCCCCATAGAGTTTCATTGATCGTTTACTCGGCAACTTCTATCAAGCAGGAGTTTAATTTTCCCCATAGCGCTTCATTGATCGTGTACTCTTGAGTGTAGCTCGGGCTGAGAACGACGCAGCCATGGGAAAGTTGACAGTTAAGCATATCTAGTGACAGCCCATCATAGGCTAGCTGGGTGATCTTGCAACTTGTATCATGTCGGAGTTTGATTTTCCCCATAGGGTTTCATTGATCGTGTATTCTTGAGTGTAGCTCTGGTTGAGAAGGTCGCAGCCATGGGAAAGTTGACAGTTAAGCCTATCTAGTGACAGCCCATCATAGGCTAGCTGGGTGATCTTGCAACTTGTATCATGCCGGAGTTGGATTTTCCCTATAGGGTTTCATTGATCGTTTACTCGGCAACTTCTATCAAGCAGGAGTTTAATTTTCCCCGTAGCGCTTCATTGATCGTGTACTCTTGAGTGTAGCTCGGGCTGAGAACGACGCAGCCATGGGAAAGTTGACAGTTAAGCCTATCTAGTGACAGCCCATCATAGGCTAGCTGGGTGATCTTGCAACTTGTATCATGTCGGAGTTTGATTTTCCCCATAGGGTTTCATTGATCGTGTATTCTTGAGTGTAGCTCTGGCTGAGAAGGTCGCAGCCATGGGAAAGTTGACAGTTAAGCCTATCTAGTGACAGCCCATCATAGGCTAGCTGTGTGATCTTGCAACTTGTATCATGTCGGAGTTTGATTTTCCCCATAGGGTTTCATTGATCGTGTATTCTTGAGTGTAGCTCTGGCTGAGAAGGTCGCAGCCATGGGAAAGTTGACAGTTAAGCCTATCTAGTGACAGCCCATCATAGGCTAGCTGTGTGATCTTGCAACTTGTATCATGTCGGAGTTTGATTTTCCCCATAGGGTTTCATTGATCGTGTATTCTTGAGTGTAGCTCTGGCTGAGAAGGTCGCAGCCATGGGAAAGTTGACAGTTAAGCCTATCTAGTGACAGCCCATCATAGGCTAGCTGGGTGATCTTGCAACTTGTATCATGCCGGAGCTGGATTTTCCCCATAGAGTTTCATTGATCGTTTACTCGGCAACTTCTATCAAGCAGGAGTTTAATTTTCCCCATAGCGCTTCATTGATCGTGTACTCTTGAGTGTAGCTCGGGCTGAGAACGACGCAGCCATGGGAAAGTTGACAGTTAAGCATATCTAGTGACAGCCCATCATAGGCTAGCTGGGTGATCTTGCAACTTGTATCATGTCGGAGTTTGATTTTCCCCATAGGGTTTCATTGATCGTGTATTCTTGAGTGTAGCTCTGGCTGAGAAGGTCGCAGCCATGGGAAAGTTGACAGTTAAGCCTATCTAGTGACAGCCCATCATAGGCTAGCTGGGTGATCTTGCAACTTGTATCATGCCGGAGTTGGATTTTCCCCATAGGGTTTCATTGATCGTTTACTCGGCAACTTCTATCAAGCAGGAGTTTAATTTTCCCCGTAGCGCTTCATTGATCGTGTACTCTTGAGTGTAGCTCGGGCTGAGAACGACGCAGCCATGGGAAAGTTGACAGTTAAGCCTATCTAGTGACAGCCCATCATAGGCTAGCTGGGTGATCTTGCAACTTGTATCATGTCGGAGTTTGATTTTCCCCATAGGGTTTCATTGATCGTGTATTCTTGAGTGAAGCTCTGGCTGAGAAGGTCGCAGCCATGGGAAAGTTGACAGTTAAGCCTATCTAGTGACAGCCCATCATAGGCTAGCTGGGTGATCTTGCAACTTGTATCATGTCGGAGTTTGATTTTCCCCATAGGGTTTCATTGATCGTGTATTCTTGAGTGTAGCTCTGGCTGAGAAGGTCGCAGCCATGGGAAAGTTGACAGTTAAGCCTATCTAGTGACAGCCCATCATAGGCTAGCTGGGTGATCTTGCAACTTGTATCATGTCGGAGTTTGATTTTCCCCATAGGGTTTCATTGATCGTGTATTCTTGAGTGTAGCTCTGGCTGAGAAGGTCCCAGCCATGGGAAAGTTGACAGTTAAGCCTATCTAGTGACAGCCCATCATAGGCTAGCTGGGTGATCTTGCAACTTGTATCATGCCGGAGTTGGATTTTCCCCATAGAGTTTCATTGATCGTTTACTCGGCAACTTCTATCAAGCAGGAGTTTAATTTTCCCCATAGCGCTTCATTGATCGTGTACTCTTGAGTGTAGCTCGGGCTGAGAACGACGCAGCCATGGGAAAGTTGACAGTTAAGCCTATCTAGTGACAGCCCATCATAGGCTAGCTGGGTGATCTTGCAACTTGTATCATGTCGGAGTTTGATTTTCCCCATAGGGTTTCATTGATCGTGTATTCTTGAGTGTAGCTCTGGCTGAGAAGGTCGCAGCCATGGGAAAGTTGACAGTTAAGCCTATCTAGTGACAGCCCATCATAGGCTAGCTGGGTGATCTTGCAACTTGTATCATGTCGGAGTTTGATTTTCCCCATAGGGTTTCATTGATCGTGTATTCTTGAGTGTAGCTCTGGCTGAGAAGGTCGCAGCCATGGGAAAGTTGACAGTTAAGCCTATCTAGTGACAGCCCATCATAGGCTAGCTGGGTGATCTTGCAACTTGTCTCATGCCGGAGTTGGATTTTCCCCATAGAGTTTCATTGATCGTTTACTCGGCAACTTCTATCAAGCAGGAGTTTAATTTTCCCCGTAGCGCTTCATTGATCGTGTACTCTTGAGTGTAGCTCGGGCTGAGAACGACGCAGCCATGGGAAAGTTGACAGTTAAGCATATCTAGTGACAGTCCATCATAGGCTAGCTGGGTGATCTTGCAACTTGTATCATGTCGGAGTTTGATTTTCCCCATAGGGTTTCATTGATCGTGTATTCTTGAGTGTAGCTCTGGCTGAGAAGGTCGCAGCCATGGGAAAGTTGACAGTTAAGCCTATCTAGTGACAGCCCATCATAGGCTAGCTGGGTGATCTTGCAACTTGTATCATGCCGGAGTTGGATTTTCCCCATAGGGTTTCATTGATCGTTTACTCGGCAACTTCTATCAAGCAGGAGTTTAATTTTCCCCGTAGCGCTTCATTGATCGTGTACTCTTGAGTGTAGCTCGGGCTGAGAACGACGCAGCCATGGGAAAGTTGACAGTTAAGCCTATCTAGTGACAGCCCATCATAGGCTAGCTGGGTGATCTTGCAACTTGTATCATGTCGGAGTTTGATTTTCCCCATAGGGTTTCATTGATCGTGTATTCTTGAGTGTAGCTCTGGCTGAGAAGGTCCCAGCCATGGGAAAGTTGACAGTTAAGCCTATCTAGTGACAGCCCATCATAGGCTAGCTGGGTGATCTTGCAACTTGTATCATGCCGGAGATGGATTTTCCCCATAGAGTTTCATTGATCATTTACTCGGCAACTTCTATCAAGCAGGAGTTTAATTTTCCCCATAGCGCTTCATTGATCGTGTACTCTTGAGTGTAGCTCGGGCTGAGAACGACGCAGCCATGGGAAAGTTGACAGTTAAGCCTATCTAGTGACAGCCCATCATAGGCTAGCTGGGTGATCTTGCAACTTGTATCATGTCGGAGTTTGATTTTCCCCATAGGGTTTCATTGATCGTGTATTCTTGAGTGTAGCTCTGGCTGAGAAGGTCGCAGCCATGGGAAAGTTGACAGTTAAGCCTATCTAGTGACAGCCCATCATAGGCTAGCTGGGTGATCTTGCAACTTGTATCATGTCGGAGTTTGATTTTCCCCATAGGGTTTCATTGATCGTGTATTCTTGAGTGTAGCTCTGGCTGAGAAGGTCCCAGCCATGGGAAAGTTGACAGTTAAGCCTATCTAGTGACAGCCCATCATAGGCTAGCTGGGTGATCTTGCAACTTGTATCATGCCGGAGTTGGATTTTCCCCATAGAGTTTCATTGATCGTTTACTCGGCAACTTCTATCAAGCAGGAGTTTAATTTTCCCCATAGCGCTTCATTGATCGTGTACTCTTGAGTGTAGCTCGGGCTGAGAACGACGCAGCCATGGGAAAGTTGACAGTTAAGCCTATCTAGTGACAGCCCATCATAGGCTAGCTGGGTGATCTTGCAACTTGTATCATGTCGGAGTTTGATTTTCCCCATAGGGTTTCATTGATCGTGTATTCTTGAGTGTAGCTCTGGCTGAGAAGGTCGCAGCCATGGGAAAGTTGACAGTTAAGCCTATCTAGTGACAGCCCATCATAGGCTAGCTGGGTGATCTTGCAACTTGTATCATGTCGGAGTTTGATTTTCCCCATAGGGTTTCATTGATCGTGTATTCTTGAGTGTAGCTCTGGCTGAGAAGGTCGCAGCCATGGGAAAGTTGACAGTTAAGCCTATCTAGTGACAGCCCATCATAGGCTAGCTGGGTGATCTTGCAACTTGTATCATGCCGGAGTTGGATTTTCCCCATAGAGTTTCATTGATCGTTTACTCGGCAACTTCTATCAAGCAGGAGTTTAATTTTCCCCATAGCGCTTCATTGATCGTGTACTCTTGAGTGTAGCTCGGGCTGAGAACGACGCAGCCATGGGAAAGTTGACAGTTAAGCATATCTAGTGACAGCCCATCATAGGCTAGCTGGGTGATCTTGCAACTTGTATCATGTCGGAGTTTGATTTTCCCCATAGGGTTTCATTGATCGTGTATTCTTGAGTGTAGCTCTGGTTGAGAAGGTCGCAGCCATGGGAAAGTTGACAGTTAAGCCTATCTAGTGACAGCCCATCATAGGCTAGCTGGGTGATCTTGCAACTTGTATCATGCCGGAGTTGGATTTTCCCCATAGGGTTTCATTGATCGTTTACTCGGCAACTTCTATCAAGCAGGAGTTTAATTTTCCCCGTAGCGCTTCATTGATCGTGTACTCTTGAGTGTAGCTCGGGCTGAGAACGACGCAGCCATGGGAAAGTTGACAGTTAAGCCTATCTAGTGACAGCCCATCATAGGCTAGCTGGGTGATCTTGCAACTTGTATCATGTCGGAGTTTGATTTTCCCCATAGGGTTTCATTGATCGTGTATTCTTGAGTGTAGCTCTGGCTGAGAAGGTCGCAGCCATGGGAAAGTTGACAGTTAAGCCTATCTAGTGACAGCCCATCATAGGCTAGCTGGGTGATCTTGCAACTTGTATCATGCCGGAGATGGATTTTCCCCATAGAGTTTCATTGATCGTTTACTCGGCAACTTCTATCAAGCAGGAGTTTAATTTTCCCCATAGCGCTTCATTGATCGTGTACTCTTGAGTGTAGCTCGGGCTGAGAACGACGCAGCCATGGGAAAGTTGACAGTTAAGCCTATCTAGTGACAGCCCATCATAGGCTAGCTGGGTGATCTTGCAACTTGTATCATGTCGGAGTTTGATTTTCCCCATAGGGTTTCATTGATCGTGTATTCTTGAGTGTAGCTCTGGCTGAGAAGGTCGCAGCCATGGGAAAGTTGACAGTTAAGCCTATCTAGTGACAGCCCATCATAGGCTAGCTGGGTGATCTTGCAACTTGTATCATGTCGGAGTTTGATTTTCCCCATAGGGTTTCATTGATCGTGTATTCTTGAGTGTAGCTCTGGCTGAGAAGGTCCCAGCCATGGGAAAGTTGACAGTTAAGCCTATCTAGTGACAGCCCATCATAGGCTAGCTGGGTGATCTTGCAACTTGTATCATGCCGGAGTTGGATTTTCCCCATAGAGTTTCATTGATCGTTTACTCGGCAACTTCTATCAAGCAGGAGTTTAATTTTCCCCATAGCGCTTCATTGATCGTGTACTCTTGAGTGTAGCTCGGGCTGAGAACGACGCAGCCATGGGAAAGTTGACAGTTAAGCCTATCTAGTGACAGCCCATCATAGGCTAGCTGGGTGATCTTGCAACTTGTATCATGTCGGAGTTTGATTTTCCCCATAGGGTTTCATTGATCGTGTATTCTTGAGTGTAGCTCTGGCTGAGAAGGTCGCAGCCATGGGAAAGTTGACAGTTAAGCCTATCTAGTGACAGCCCATCATAGGCTAGCTGGGTGATCTTGCAACTTGTATCATGTCGGAGTTTGATTTTCCCCATAGGGTTTCATTGATCGTGTATTCTTGAGTGTAGCTCTGGCTGAGAAGGTCGCAGCCATGGGAAAGTTGACAGTTAAGCCTATCTAGTGACAGCCCATCATAGGCTAGCTGGGTGATCTTGCAACTTGTATCATGCCGGAGTTGGATTTTCCCCATAGAGTTTCATTGATCGTTTACTCGGCAACTTCTATCAAGCAGGAGTTTAATTTTCCCCATAGCGCTTCATTGATCGTGTACTCTTGAGTGTAGCTCGGGCTGAGAACGACGCAGCCATGGGAAAGTTGACAGTTAAGCATATCTAGTGACAGCCCATCATAGGCTAGCTGGGTGATCTTGCAACTTGTATCATGTCGGAGTTTGATTTTCCCCATAGGGTTTCATTGATCGTGTATTCTTGAGTGTAGCTCTGGCTGAGAAGGTCGCAGCCATGGGAAAGTTGACAGTTAAGCCTATCTAGTGACAGCCCATCATAGGCTAGCTGGGTGATCTTGCAACTTGTATCATGTCGGAGTTTGATTTTCCCCATAGGGTTTCATTGATCGTTTACTCGGCAACTTCTATCAAGCAGGAGTTTAATTTTCCCCGTAGCGCTTCATTGATCGTGTACTCTTGAGTGTAGCTCGGGCTGAGAACGACGCAGCCATGGGAAAGTTGACAGTTAAGCCTATCTAGTGACAGCCCATCATAGGCTAGCTGGGTGATCTTGCAACTTGTATCATGTCGGAGTTTGATTTTCCCCATAGGGTTTCATTGATCGTGTATTCTTGAGTGAAGCTCTGTCTGAGAAGGTCGCAGCCATGGGAAAGTTGACAGTTAAGCCTATCTAGTGACAGCCCATCATAGGCTAGCTGGGTGATCTTGCAACTTGTATCATGTCGGAGTTTGATTTTCCCCATAGGGTTTCATTGATCGTGTATTCTTGAGTGTAGCTCTGGCTGAGAAGGTCGCAGCCATGGGAAAGTTGACAGTTAAGCCTATCTAGTGACAGCCCATCATAGGCTAGCTGGGTGATCTTGCAACTTGTATCATGTCGGAGTTTGATTTTCCCCATAGGGTTTCATTGATCGTGTATTCTTGAGTGTAGCTCTGGCTGAGAAGGTCCCAGCCATGGGAAAGTTGACAGTTAAGCCTATCTAGTGACAGCCCATCATAGGCTAGCTGGGTGATCTTGCAACTTGTATCATGCCGGAGTTGTATTTTCCCCATAGAGTTTCATTGATCGTTTACT